>NC_047522.1:2734955-2766606 GCF_902827115.2 Pseudochaenichthys georgianus | reverse complement strand
GACATCGAAACAGCCGGAAAATGCTAAACAAAGTAAGTGTAGTATTGCGCTAGCTTTGTGATGCTAATGTCAGACATGCAGTAAATAAAAGTGCAATCGCAGTTTAATATCAGTCAAATACCAATCCATGTCTTAACGGAATAGCAACGCATTGAGCTAATATGCTAGTTTTTATTTTAGGCTTTCCGTAAACCTTAATGCACACTTGCTATTGCTGATTGTTGGAGCTGCTAATTTTTACATTTGTATTGGAACTATTCATACCAGCAGAACAACCAGGCCCATCCTATAAACTTGTCATGGTGTACAGAAACTCAAAGTCAATAGAGAAACAGTCTTTAAACTGTGGGAAAGGAAGACTTAAACAAGAAAAGAGACAAGTCCAGGTAAGCTGCATTATCCGTTTCATACAAATCTCTGTGTGTCATTACTTATATCTCTCTGCTATTTTACTAGATAAACATAGGAATGATGTCGCCACAAGGAGTTGATTTAAAGCCTCGGAGAGGGAAAACACTCCCGTTGTTTACAGACCCGGAGGTAGCAGCACCTGCTATACTGGAACGAGCTGTCCAGAAAATGAAAGCCTTTAACAAGGACATGGATGAAGGACCGTACGTCCTTTTGTATCCAGACTGCTCAGAGGTTGTCAATGTGCCTGGTTCAGAAAAGCCATTCACATTGGCAGAATATAAAAAGGACTTGCCAGGATCACCCTTTTCATTTGCCTTGAGAAACATTTTAGAGGAGGTTTGTGGATGTTATTATTCAATATTTTTACATGTTAACATCCTCTACTGCAGCATACATAATAATGTGTTGAACGTTTTGCTTTTACTACAGGGGATGATACCTCAGACTCTGATTCGGATATTGTCATCACATCTAGGAGCACAGCTGAATTCAATCAGGCTGACACTGTGGTGCGTAAATGATTTTATTTTAATGTTCATTTATTTATTTGATATACATTTGATTTTAAGCAGGAAATCTATATTCTGGTCAATATTTTAGAAGAACCAACTTGGCAGTTACAATTACTAATAACGTTTCACTGTTGATAGACATATGTGGTAAGGGAATAATAATGGAAGCTGTTGATAATTGTACACTTTTACTCTCAGGTATTTGAATTTGAACCACGAAACAAAAGTACTCCAAAGCACAAACCTGAAAATGAAGGGTAAGTTTGTACTTATTTTTACAAAATAAGTAATTTATCTTTAAGTGGATGATAAGAAAGGCCACAGCATTTTCTCTGGTGAACATGGATACAAAAATACTATACATGTCATCTAATTTCATATTTATTTATAAATCTTATGGTTCCCCCTACCTCTAAATGTTACTTAAAACTTAACTATACCCTGTATAATGAAGTTAATAATTTTATCAATTTCATCATGTTTCAGGAAGGCACTTGGACATTCATCCACAACTCAGCCTGGACAGGTATTGAGGCAGATTGTGGAAGCCTGATGTTTCTAACGTTCAATGTTGTTTTGTTACAGACATTTGTATTTGTATTTCAGATAGTAATATCTGATACTGAGGATATGGGTCCACCCAAAACAAATACAGACAAGACTACTTGCTACAGGTAAGTACAAATGTTAGTGACTCACTTACACGAGAAAGACATTTTTGTTTGTAAGATGTTTTAACATGGGAATTATCATTTCCTAACAGTACATACACAGACCTGTATGCACCATGTGTTGAAGAAGAGGACGAGGAGCTGGTTGCAGTCAACATGACGAGTTTATTGGACACTGAAATGTAAACGGACAGCTATTACAGTGGCATTAAAAAAAAATTCTCTGTACAATATTTCTGGTACAAAAATAATTTTTTTAACTGTTTTTGCACCCTCTGGAATATCCACTAATAAGGTCCACTTTGTGTCCTTTACAGGGAGGAGATGAACGTTACATTACCTGCCATTATTGCTAACCTGTCACAGCCTATTGATCATGGAAGAGTCAGCCGGTTCAACATTTCAAGGGCTAATGTTTGGGATGGAGCAGTCAGAGGTTTCGTGTACATCGTATTCAGAAAACTGTGACATGCTGGTAAAAGGCACTGATGATGCTGGTGTTTTCGAAGAAGGAAATGACTCAGGTGGTCCCAGGAGAGAGTTGTTATCTCTACTGATGAAGAATCTGAAAGACCGGCCCATTTTTGATGGACCAGACGGACGCCGCTTCTTGGTCTACAATGCAAATGCATACGGTTAGAAGTGTACTAATACAATTGTTAATGATCATTAACCATATATATCACATGACATGATTTGTTGCTTGAACAATTTTCCAAAACTTTGAGTGTCATTACAGTACATTAAAGTATATAATAAATAATGTTTTAATTTTGCAATATGAATACATTTATTCACAGCTGTTAGGGAGGATGAATACTACTTGGCAGGAAAGATGATTGCGGTGTCAGTTGTGCATGGAGGTCCGGGGCTACATTTCCTGTCAGAAGATCTTGTACATTATCTTGCAGGCCAGCCTTCATTCAAAGCAACAGTTGATTTAATAACTGATGAAGAAGTAGGGAAAGCTTTACAAGAGGTGAGAATGGCATACAGCAACAGTGTGGTAGGGTGGATTATTATGTAGTTCCTGCAGTGTTTTGAGACATCTTTACTTTACCTTTATCACATACACCGAATTGGCTTCATTTTTTGTTTTGTGATCAGAATCAGAATACCCTTTTTAGTCCCACAGAGAGAACATTTACATTGCTGGAGCAGAAAAGAGCCAAAGACAGCTTAATGTTACCTAAGAAGAATGATTAAAAACTATTAAAGAAACACAAACACAATTTACAAAAAAACACATCCTGTCGTAGAGGATTTAGCAGCCAGGTATATATTGCACACGGATAGTAGTAATGGTAATATATAAAACTTGTAATGGAACAAAAATGGCAAGAATATACAGTACATGCAGTTATTGACTGGATTGTTTGTCCATTTTATAATCTTCAGATTGAGAATGCTGCCTCAGTGCCTTGCGAGAAATGACCATGAGACACAGCACAAAGTTACAGACAGCAGGTTGTCTGAGACATGTGGCTTCTGTTGAAGGAAAGAAAGGAATTGTGTCAGACTACCTCCAGTGGTACATTATTGGCCGAAACTCATCTGTAATTGACAGGTAAGATCATATTTGTATTCATGTGATTTTTTTTAAATGTATGTAAGAATTTTTTGTTTAAAATGCCTCATGGTCCCCCTCTTTGGTTTATTCTATGTTTATCTGTTAGAAATTAGTCAGTGTCAAAATGTGTGCCTGTGTAGTATAACTGATATGGGATGTCCGTCTCTCGTTTCCCTGCCTGTCTTGTGCCAATCTTTAAGTGCTCATGCCACCCCCCCCCTTGTTTTAGGAATTTAAATGTGATGAATTATTTTTTTGCTCACTCTTCAGATTCAAGGAGGGTCTTTCAGCCCTTCAGTTTTTAAACGCACTACAGCAACACCCTACTCTGCTGGCCCCGGTCCTGTGCCACTCTGAAAAGCGACTTACTGCTCTGGAACTTGAGCGACTCTTCAAGCCTGACCTCAATCCACCAGGGAGTAACAGGAGGCTTAGGGAAAGCCACACTTTGGGCTACTGGGCAGACTATCTCCTCGATTGTGAAGGTTTGTAAATCGCTGTTTTTATAACTATTTCAGGAAACACATTGCCAAAATGTATCTGAACATGTTTTCTTTGCAGAAAGCCAGACTGCTGTGTCTTTGGAGGATGTTTTGATGTTTGCGACTGGGCTGACTTCATTTCCCCCATCTGGATTTGAACCATCGCCAGGAATAGAGTTCCTTGATGACTCTCCATTCCCAATGGCAAACACTTGTTCCAACACATTGAAACTACCACTCCTTGACGCATACAATGTGTTTAAATCCCAAATGGACTTTGGAATGCAAAATTCTCCAGGATTTGGCTGTTTTTAAGTCATGTGACTGGATGACTAGACCCTCCAGAAAAACGCGGGCTAAAATCCTTGATTATGCGATCAAACATGCGTGGTTTTATGTGATTTTATGCGGTGAAATTGCGGGAAGTTGCGAAATATGCGGAAAAAATAAATATTGGGCTGTCTTATTTATTTATTCTCTCACACACAACCTGCCACTAACGTTAAACCCCTTTACTTTTCAATTAAACACATTCAATGTTTATTTATTGTAAAAGCAATTGGGCTATTTTAATCACACTCTCTCACACACACACACACACACACACACACACACACACACACACACACACACACACACACACACACTTCTCCGCCTCATTCTGTTTTCATTTACTCGTTCGTTATCTAACCAGCTTCAATCTTGTAGGCTACTCACTTCGTTTCTTGTAGCCCTCGAAAGGGTTTTGGAGGTCGATGCCTCGGTGAACGTGAGTTGTTTGGCTTTCTTGTCCGCAGCAGCAGAAAGCATGTTCGAATGTTTGAATGAATCAAAGTGGGTCGTCACCGTCGATGTTCTCTTATGCTCCAACACAGTTGCACGGGGTGCAGAATAGTTTCCCCCCAGACATCGGGGTACTGCTTTGCCCGGTCTTTAGCAGAAATGTTCGTCGGTAAATGAGATGGATTAGATTTGTTCATCTTGGTGAAGAGAAACTCGTGTGAGCTCCACACGTTCACTCTACGGTGTTGTTTACCTTCTGTGATGCGCGAGCTGATGACGTCGCGCATCATCAAGACGAGTTAACTTTTTTTTTTTTTCAATTTTGTGTGGAAAAATGCGGGGATTATGCGGCCTTTTGATAAATATGCGGCTTTTTAAAAATATGCGCCATTTTGCTGACTATGCGGTAATTTCTGCGATCGCAGAATCGCGTTTTTCTCGAGGGTCTAATATAGTCGTTGTTAGCGTGTTTTTTTTCTTTCTCACAGCTCATGTTGTCCATTTAGTTTGGGACAAAATCAAAGTATTGTTCTATACTGTACCTATACAATCTTTATAAATACTCTGAACTTTGCTCTACTAATTTCACATTGCGACCCATAGCTTCTTTGTTGTAAATCAGTCATTCATTCTCAGGTTTCCAGTGAGTCCACATGGTTGAAATAAGACTTATACAGAAATGTTCTTTCTGCACACAATTACACACACAACATAACATTGTTTGTGCTTGCTAATTGGAGCGTTGTTTGTTGTTATTCCAGTTATATTTTATAATGATTAAGATATTTACTTTATGACTATGCTGTGATTTGGTGCCGTATAAATAACATTGAAACAAATATTGTGATAATACCATAATCATTTGGATACATCACAGGGAAAAGAGTAAATGCAGTCTGACAAACCATGAAACCAAGCATTGTTGAGCCCTGAAATCTGATTTGGAGTGGTGAAACAGTGCTACTGTAGTACATCTGAATACCTTTTCGATTACTTTATAACTGAGCATATTCTTTCAGCTTCATGTACAGTTCTGATGCAGTCTCCCAGTTATCTGGCTTCTGCAGGTCATTGCGCTCCATAGCAAAGTCCAAGTACTCCTGCATGTGTTGGTCCCCACATGGAGCTATAGACAGGCTTGTCTCAGGAACAGCATCCAATTCTGCCTGTTCAATCTCAAATCCACAGTCCCTGGAGCCAAATCTATGTTAAATAGAAGACAATACATTTACATTTAAGATAAAAACAGACAAAGAAGTATCAATCCATCACCAATGTAATACCTGTGGCAAGTAGTACAGTTCATTGGGCACTCCTCCTGGACATGATGCTGTTCTGGAAGGGCGAATCCTGTGACTGTTCCACAGTCTCACACACTCATCCAAGTCCTTCTGAATAACATCAACGAAGCAGAATCTCAGAAGGCACTGATGCTCGTGACTCCCGTTGAAGTGTCCAGCATCTCGGAGGTCTGCAAATAGCTCCATCCAGAACTGAGACCTATAGAAATTGATATCTTTTCAAGTGAATTATTAAGCAATAGGCTATACAACAATTCTACAAATGACATTAAAAGGTTACCAGTAAAATCAACAACAAATCATTGAGTGTCTATTTAATCATTTATTTGCTTCACAACCTATAGTGCCTAGGTCCCCTCAGGGGCCGCTGTTCAATCCAAAACCCACGCTTAGATGTTCACAGTTTCTAACTTTATTTCGGCCAAAAATAAGTTCTAAAGAAAGGCCTTGTATAGTCTGGGTCATAGACTACAGGCTATATATTATATCTATTATAATAAAAACTGATACACTTTAGCTAAGCAAATGTTGTTTGTCTGACAGTGTTGGCAAGTAATAGATAATCATGATAGACACTTACCTTCCCTTTCTTAATATGGACCACCAGGACTCAATACGCTGATTAGTCATGGTTGTGCCATACATGTGGCTGGACGCTCCAGAGTAGTAGTCATGGTGATGGTGACGTAGGGTGCACTGAATTGCAGCCATAATTCCGTTCTCCGTGCCACAATCAGTCCGCAGCCTCATGGGGATGACACCGAGGTTTCGCACACATTTGAGGAAATATTGAGCGATAACTCTTGGGTTATAGTTTTTGTTGGACCACATTCAAGCCATACTACTTTACGTGAAAATCCATCTATGCATCCTGAAAGGGCCACACCGAATGGCTTAAGTTTGTAACCGTCAGCATGCCACATATAGTTCGGTCCCATTGAGTGGTAGGTTCTCCTTATAAACCTTCTGCGAGATCTCCTCTCGCAGCCTCGAGGGTTAAGCTCCCGGAGCAAATGCATAACATCATCTCTCTTCACTCGAAGACTGTACTTTTGTTTTAGTACCTGCCACATTGTTCGGTATCCAAACAATTGTCCAGGTCCACGAAGTTCCAACCTGATGGCGTTAATTACAGCGATTTGAGAGGAATAACCCTTTCTAAAGTGTTTCGCATTTTGTTAATTTGTTTTTGTTAATGTTAAATAGTTTTGTCCTTGGTAAAAGTGTTTTATAAAATGTAAATTTGTTTTTAGCTTTGTAAAAGTGTTTTGCATCTTGTTAATTTGTTTTCGTTAATGTTAAAATTGTTTTCCTTGGTAAAAGTGTTTTTGCTAATGTAATTTTGTTTTATAAAATGTAAATTTGTCTCAAGCTTTGTTAAAGTGTTTCACACTTTGTAATTGTCCATTGCACTTCCCAGCCACCGTAGTTTTATGAGGAATCACAGCCCCCTAGGGGACATGGAGAAGAACAAAAAAATAATTAAAAAATAAATAAAAATGTTTTGCGAGATATCGCAATAATTTTCATTTAGTACTTCCTGGTCAGTTCGGCTGCTACGGCAACACAGAAACCACAACAATGGAGTGGTTCATCGATTTTACTTTGAGCTTGGCCTTAAATATAAAGATATAACATCAGTGCTTGGCAATAGGCACGGGTTTCACACATATACTGTATATATAAAAGGGTTCTATTTCGTCCCTACTGACCGCCAGAGGCGGTGCTTTAGCACTGGATATGTCCATCGCGTGCATGCGCAGCTCGAGTACCAATAACAACAAAGTCACCTGTGACCCACGTGACACCGGCTACATCAGCCGGTGTCGACAGAGGATCTGTTCCTTTTCATCTTCTCGCTGCGCGAGAGTACCTTGGCTACATTTTTTGTAGCCTACAGCGTTCGTTCGTTCGGAACATTTGTTAAGGATTCTCTGCAAACAGCTGGCTGCGTGTAGCTTCGCGACTCATCCAGTCGGGGCCGCGGGATTACCCGTCCTCCAGGAGCTGCGGCTGGCTGCGCAGAGACTTCGTTCGGACAGGTTGGTGTCGGCTTGGTTGGCGACGGCAGTGTTTCTACTCCCTCTCCCAGCCTAGTTGTCCTGATTTCTGTCTGTTTGCTGAGTCTTTTGGTGACGGAGGTGTTTTCGCTCCCTCTCCCAGGAGTATTGCTGTGCTTTTGTACTGTTTTGGCCGCGGCGCTGAGCCAAACGTCATTAGCATTGAGCTAAACCTCATTAGCATTGAGCTAAACTTCATTAGCATTGAGCTAAACTTCATTAGCATTGAGCTAAACTTCATTGGCATTGAGCTGTACTGGCTAGTTAGCAGTAGCGGCTGCAGCCACTCGGCTGACGCCGGGTTGAGCACCGGAGTTTCCCGTGCCGTTCTTTTTTCTTTAGCTACAGCTGGCATTCGCCTTTGATTTAACGCTAAAGTTGCCGTGTTTATCCTGTTAAACAAGTAGCTGGTGAAGTCTGTGTTCCCACACCCGCTCCCGGTTACGCTGCATCTGGCGTTCGTCTTCAGTTTAACCAGTGAAGGCAGTGTTTGCGCCCCCGCTCCTGGTAGGCGCTAAACGGCCTGGTTTTTTCCGTTAAGCAGGTAGCTGGTGAAGGCTGTGCTCCCGCACCCGCTTCCGGTTACGCTGCGTCTGGCATTCGTCTGTAAATTAACCAGTGAAGGCAGTGTTCTCGCCCCCGCTCCTGGTAGACGCTAAACTGCCTGGTGTTTTCTGTTAAGCAGGTAGCTGGTGAAGGCTGTGTTCCCGCACCCGCTCCCGGTTACGCTGCATCTGGCATTTGTCTGTAAATTAACCAGTGAAGGCAGTGTTCCCGCTCCTGGTAGACGCTAAACTGCCTTGTGTTTTCTGTTTAGCAGGTAGCTGGTGAAGGCTGTGTTCCCGCACCCGCTCCCGGTTACGCTGCATCAGGCATTCGTCTGTAAATTAACCAGTGAAGGCAGTGTTCTCGCCCCCGCTACTGGTAGACGCTAACTGCCTTGTGTTTTGGTTTAAGCAGGTAGCTGGTGAAGGCTGCGTTCCCGCACCCGCTCCCGGTTACGCTGCATCTGGCACTCGCCTCGGCTCAGCCAGTGAAGGGCAGGTAGCTGGTGAAGGCTGTGTTCCCGCACCCGCTCCCAGCTTCTCTGCATCTGGCTACCTACAGAATGGCTCATTCATGTAGCGCCTGTATGGCTTCTCTCGAGCCCGAGGACGGCCACGACCGTTGCCCCTCTTGCCTCGGCCTCGAGCATCTAAGGGAAGCTCTCACAGTAGGGGCCTGCATGAACTGTAGCTGCATGCCCCGGGCACTCAGAGTGGCTAGAATCACTGAGGTGGAACGTCTGGCGGCAGCCAACGGACACCTCTCTTGGTCACATCCTCCCCCAGATCAGTTCGACCGTCCCTGGCGACTTGAGGGAGCGATGGCCATGGGTGCACCCCCCAATAAGAGGACTAGGAACAGGCTGTCCTCTAAAGTGGATCAGCTAGCTACCGACATGGACACGATGAAGTCGCTCCTCGTGGCCCTTCAGCCGGGGCCCGGTATAGGGGCTGCTAGCGGGCCGCCTGCCCCTCCTTCGGTTGCTGCCCCTCCTTCGGTTGCCGCCCCTCCTTCGGTTGCCGCACCTCTGTACGAGGATGCCTTGTCGCTAGCGGCTTCGGCTAACCTCTTCAATGAAGAGACGGAGGACGAGGTCCCGCTCGAGGAGTTTTCCCTCTCCTCTGCTCAGGGGTCTCTGCAGGACGGGGAGGACGGCTCCATGGCGGCCATCATTCGTACAGCCTTGGCGCACCTGCAGATTCCGGTTCCGCAGGCCAACTTGGCGACGCAGCGGCACGCATGGGTCGTATCGGGAACTCCCTCTCCCATCTAATTCTGGCCGTCTCCGCCTCGCTGCAGCAGGCTCCGGCCGAGCCTTCTTTGCTGGGCCTCAGCGATGCATCACTGCAGGCCTTTGCCCTAATGACTAGGGAATTGGGACGAGTTATGTTTTTTCTGGTACAGAACTGGTACAGATGCCTGGACCCTTCCCAGCAGGTCACTTATCTGGGGATGGTCCTAGATTCGGTCACCATGAGGGCCTACTTGACACCTCGTCGTGTGGACGACATTTCCCACCATCTTCGCATCTTCAGACTAGGCAAGAGGGTGCCTTACATACAGTTCCTCCGGCTCTTAGGCAGACTGACAGCTGCCTCAGCCGTCGTGCCCTTGGGCCTGTTGTCACTGCGCCCCATGCAGATGTGGCTGAACAGCCGTCACTTGGACGCCAAGCGGCACAGGCACAAGAGAGTCAGGGTGTCTCAGCGGTGCCTCCACTCTATGTCCCGCTGGAGGGACAGGGCCTATCTCCTGAGGGGTGTGCCCATGGGCACCATCCCATCCCGCCGGGAGACTGTCACTGTGGATGCGTGTCTCTCGGGGTGGGGTGCGGTGTGGCAGGGCAGGACTGTGCAGGGTCAGTGGTCTGCCCAGGAAGGTGCACGCCATATCAATGTGCTGGAGCTTCGAGCGGTGTTGCTCGCACTCATGCACTTTTTACCCCAACTGGCGGGCAGGCATGTGCTCGTTCGTTCGGACAACATGTCCGCAGTTGCCCAAATCAACCACCAGGGGGGCGCCAGGTCCGCACAGCTGCTCCGCGTTTCGCAGAGCCTCTTGCCTTGGGCGCTCCCCCGCCTCACCAGTCTGCGGGCAGTTTTTCTGCCAGGGGACCTGAATCAGGTCGCAGATTTCCTCTCACGGCGCAAGCCTCCACCGGGGGAGTGGAGGCTTCACCCGGAGGTGGTGGAGATAATTTGGAGCCTCTTCGGCAGGGCCGAGGTGGACCTCTTTGCCTCGGAAGAGTCGAGGCACTGCCCCCTCTGGTTCTCCTGGTCGGAGGTGACCAGCCCATTGGGTCAGGATGCCCTGGCGCACGACTGGCCGGACACTCTCCTGTATGCCTTCCCGCCGTTGCCTCTGATACTTCAGACGCTTCAGAGGGTCCTTACCCAGGGGCACAGGCTCCTTCTAGTCGCCCCCCTGCTGGCTGGGGAGAGTCTGGTTCCCACTGCTACGCAGTCTCTGCGGCAGCCACGGCAGCCACCGTGGCGTCTCCCCGACAGGAAGGACCTCCTGTCACAGCTCAAGGGTCAGATCTGGCATCCCGACCCTCGCCACCTTCAGCTCTGGGTTTGGCCTCTGCAGGGCCCAACCCACTGTTGAGCGGTGTCACGGCATCTGTCAGGGAAACTATCCTGAATGCCAGAGCTCCATCCACTCGGGCACAGTATGAGTGCAAATGGAGGCTCTTCTCCCACTGGTGTGAGTAAGGCTGAGAATCCGGGACATTGCTCCGTGGCCACCATTTTAGAGTTTCTGCAGTCCCTTCTGGATAGTGGACGTTCTCACTCCACTTTGAAGGTGTATATGGCTGCTATCTCTGCCCGACATGTCGGAGTCGATGGCGCCACAGTGGGGCGGCACAGGTTGGTGTCCCTCTTTCTAAGAGGGGCTCTACGGCAGCGCCCCCCTAGCACCCCAAGGGCCCCGGCTTGGGACCTGCCCCTAGTGTTGGATGCACTATCATCTCCTCCCTTCGAACCCTTGGCCCAGGTCGGGCTTAAATGGCTGTCCCTGAAGGCAGCATTTCTGCTTGCCATAACCTCAGGGAAGCGAGTCGGAGAGCTTCATGCCCTCTCCGTAAGCAGTACATGCCTGAGGTGGAACTCCGATGGCTCGGGTGTCACCCTCTGGCCGAATGTGGCGTTCTTGCCCAAGGTGCTTCCACTAGCCCACTCCAATCGGCCTATCCAGCTGGCACGCTTTAACATTCCACAGGAGAACGGCACACCTGAGTTGCTGTGCCCTGTGCGTGCCCTGAGGGCGTATATTGATGCTACGGCCTGTATACGACAGTCAGAGCAGCTCTTCGTTTGCCATGGCGGCACTAGGAAGGGTCGTGCTCTCTCGAAGCAGCGGCTGTCCCACTGGGTGGTGGATACCATCACATGTGCCTATGGGGCCAGTGGCCGCCCCCCGCCATCAGGGGCCAGATGCCACTCTACAAGAGGCGTCTCAACATCGTGGGCTGCCCTAAGAGGGGTGCCCCTGGAGACCATCTGCGCCGCGGCGTCATGGGCGTCTTCTGGCACATTCTCCAGGTTCTACCGGGTCAATGTCGCCACTCCTCACCCCCTGGGGGTGGTCTTGTGGCCAAGCTCCGCTGCTTCCAACTAGGTGAGTAAGTGCTTGGATTCTTCATGACATGGTTGGTATAGGTCATCCAGTGCTAAAGCACCGCCTCTGGCGGTCAGTAGGGACGAAATAGAACGATAGTTACGGCTGTAACTACGGTTCTATGAGTCCCGGATGACCGCCAGAGTTTCCTGTCACTCAGAATTCTTGTGTGCTCGCGAGAAGATTCTGGGAACAGATCCTCTGTCGACACCGGCTGATGTAGCCGGTGTCACGTGGGTCACAGGTGACTTTGTTGTTATTGGTACTCGAGCTGCGCATGCGCGCGATGGACATATCCAGTGCTAAAGCACCGCCTCTGGCGGTCATCCGGGACTCATAGAACCGTAGTTACAGCCGTAACTATCGTTTCACATAAGTGAAGACACCTCAAGAAAACACTCAGAGCGAGGGGACATGCACGTTCCTCTGAGCTGAGTTATTGACAGATTCGAATTTCGGGGATCAATAACTCATGAACATAACGTTGTAAAAATACAAACAACATGACTTTACAATCATAGCAAGGTAGACAACGAGCTACAGAGTCGTTTTGATCAGAACAGTTCGATACGCGCCGTCATCCGAGCTAAACATCAAGAATTGGTCACAATCTGCAGCTGGAGGAAGGAGAGGAGTGCTTAGGGACCGTCTACAAACTGCAACGGGGTTTTGCGAGATCTCGCAAAACATTTTATTTGTATTCAAATAATTTTTTTCTTCTTCTCCATGTCCCCTAGGGGCTCCGTAGTTTATCAATGAAAGGAACACAAACACGGAAAGAAAAAAAAAACAGGTACTTTCACAAGTCGACTCTTTGTTTACAAGCTACATGTAGAGAAGAGTGCAATGTTACCTTAGCTAGTTAGAACACCTGCTAAAAGCTTGAATCATCCGAAGTGTTGAGAAGAGTTGTGTGGTCATTCAGAGTCTTTAACCAAGGAAAAAGTACTTGTGGAGCTTTTTTATCTATGTAAAGTTGTGTTAAGCCAGAAAGCTAATGTATACCCTTTAACAAACGCTGATTGGTAATGTTAGCATGTGAGGTAGCTCTCTGCCCAACACAGGTGGAACTAATCACAGTAATTAGCGTGAAAGTGGGCTAATTGTAGGCTATGGCAGAGTGAGTGCTGACAGACTGCCATGGCCTAATGGCATATCTGAATTAAAATAATAATAATTAGCTACATCTGAGTTTATCCTCAAGTCAACACAAATTATTATGGAGACATTTTCTGTCAACTCCAGTCTGTAGAAAGCGTTATGTTCTGAAATAGAACTGGTCTGGCTTAGATAATGAACTGAATTAAGAGTGCATGACAAATATCTTAGCAAAAATGTTGACAGTTCAAATGTTGGATAAAGTTGAATAGAAAGATGAGGTGGCAAATGAAATGTCAGGTTTAATGCAAGTTGGAGCTCTGGTGATGTCCAGTAGATGTACATTGAGACAGCTTTATGTATGTAGCATGCACTTAACATTGTAAGTGTATGATTAACTGAGGTTACTTTTGCCCCTGTGCAATGTACTATGTAATGTATCACCCTGTCAAACTATTTGTAGTTTGTACTGGATGTACTTATATATGTATTTTTGATAACAGCTGCAGGTCAATATACAATCTACTGTCATTTCACAGCACTTCAGACAACTGCAACTAAGTTGATTTAATTGTATACTAAAACTTTAAATTACAGTGTGTTAAGCTTTATTCAGAACAACCGTGGAATGCAGCTATTTTTTCTCAAGTAGCCTACTTTATGTACAATTTGACAGTACTTGCACTTTATACTTTTATTCCACATCATTTTGGAGGGACATATTATCCTTTTTGACTACATTAGTATGAAAGCTTTTGTAGTAAAGTAGCTCGATCTTTTCCAGATGCAACGTTATAAAACAACCCATTGGTTCAGGGTTTTCAGTAATATAATATCCTTTCATACGATTCTGAAAAAGGACTAAAGTAGTAGTCAAATAAGTGGTTCACATTTTAATGCTTCAACATTTGGTGTTGAGTACTTGTTCCACTGATCATTCAGAGTTATCATGTTGATTTAGAAATGTGTAAAACATATTTAATAATGAAGAACTGAAGAGAATTGTGCTTCTCTTATAGTAGCTTACAGATCCTTATCCTGTCAGAAAGATACGGAGAGGAACCACCCACAGATAACTGATGTATTATATAAATATATACATTTATTTCTATCCCACATAAACACGTTTAAAAACACGTACGAGACATTCTGCTTTTACTTTGATTTGTGGATCAGAGTACAGATTGAGAATTTCATCAAGACACTTTAATGAGTGTCTACATACCAGAGGGAACTCTAGTAAATCTGTCCGGCCCCTCTCATTGTTTGATGTCATGATGAATTGCTGTTTCTTTCCACTCATTTGATTCCTCTGTCTCTCATTCTTTCCTAACCCCCCTCCCTACTCCATTTCTCCAGTCTATATCTTTTCCTCACCTTCGGTCCAGTCGTGTCCTTCTCATTCTCCGATCTTCCTTTCTCCTCTTTTCCTTCTCCGCCTACTCCGTCTTCTCTCACTCCCATCTATTCCTCACACCTTTGCAATCTGTCTTCAGGTCTTCCACCGTTGCTTCAGGCTCCTGCTCTTTCACAAAGTACGCCCTTTACATGTTGTGAGGCGCCGATACTCAAAGGAATGCTTAGCAGGTTGCATATGCATGTGTGTGTGATTTAATTAACATAGCTATCATCTGTTTAACTGAAACTGACACATGACGTGAAATTAACAGGATTGTAAGATGTGTTTATAAGGATTTATTTGACATTGAAGTGAAAACACTCCTATACCTTTAGATGGTTATGCATGTTAACTGTTTTCAAAGTAAAGCCCTTTATTTGAGCAGCTTTTTGTGTTTTGTTTGAAGAGAATACATTTTAATACAAGTAATGACATTATGACCATTATCTTACAGTGCTGGCTGTGGAAAGTATTTAAGAGCAATCTCAATTTGGGAAACAGTGTCTTTTTCTGTTTTTAATTGCGTGGCTCCAAACTTCTGAGCTCACCTTCGAGCTTAACTTAAATATACCTGTTGAAATAAACAGCTTTTAACTATGTGCATGTGTGCAGGTCAAAGAAGCCGATGTCATCTCCACATTACCACCGCTCTGAAATCCAATCAACATGCTCTCCAGCTCACTACACACAGCGACTCTACGTCCTGCTGACTGGCTGAGCTCCGCTTGTAAGGTAGGAAGATACAAATATACGTTTTCCCAAAGAGAGAATGTAACAATCGTTGCTATTGTTTCTCAAAACCACCAATCAACATGTTGGTATCAGAATGGTGTATTGATGGTGTAACAGTTGTCATGCAACCCAACAAAACTATTGTAAGCACAAGCTGCTAAAACCCCGACCCACTATTTTAAAAATAACCTCACACCTGCTTGCTCTGGAGTCTTACGGCCCGTCCACACAGCGGCGTGCGCTGACGCTTGCCGGCGGGCGTGTCTGAAACTCGACCAACAACCAATCACATGAATCTCCCACCCCTGACACACAAGCAGCGGTTTGATTGGCTAGAGCTTGTACTGGCATATGATTCGATTGGCTGACGCTTCTGCCGAGGCGTCAAAAGTTGAACATTGCTCAACTTTTGCAGCGAGCCACGCCAGCTACGCTCCGCGTCGCTTCCCACGATGCAGTTCGGCGAAAAGTGACGTCACCGCATTCAAAGTGAATGGTGAAGCTTTCAACGCACGCCGCTGTGTTGACGGGCCGTATAGATATTGCTCGACTTATTTAAATGTTAATGTCTTAGCCCTCTCTGACCTAAAGAAGGGCTTTTTCTCTAGCAGAGATGGACTTTTATTACTCCCTCGTGGGGAAATCTGCATTTGACCCATCCTAGTGTTAGGAGCAGTGTGCTGCCATTTTGAACGGCGCCCGGGGAGCAGTGTAGGGAACGGTGCCTTGCTCAGGGACACCTCGGTGGCACTTGGGCTGCTTCTCAGGTCGATTAAATGAAATCCTTGCTTCCCTCACTTGGGTCGTTTCCCTGCGTTTAGTCCCTCCCACCAGGGTAGCATGGAGGACGCAAGGAAACCACGAGAAGCAGGGAAATTAGTTTTAAGAGCAATGGGACGTCCTTTCCTCCGGAGCGTCACGTGAAGCGACGTCCGTTTGTGATGATGCTGCACAGCTGATCGTCTGGCAGCAGCCAGCTCTGTACCCGTTATTTCCACAAACACCCCCGCCTCTGTTAGTGCACATTTACTGACATAAACATTAGTATCATCTGTTGTACATCCAAATACATGAAATAAAATAAGAAGTCATTCTCAAAAAAGATAAACGCCATTCTTAAAATGTATTTAAACGAACAATAGTTTGATTAATATTGATTAGAGTGCACAATAGGAATACAATTATTCAGAGAACAAACACAGATATGTTATCTATCAAAACCCAGTTAGATTAACATTCATTGGACTGCACACTTTGTTTGTTTGTTTGGAGCAAATTAACATTTTAAATAGGACTTAATGACTGCGGTCCCGTGAGGTTCATGTATTTTCTTCACTCCGCTGGGAAACTTCTCTCATGTCAAGAAGCATCAGATCAGTGCATGCACTGCCTCGTCCAATCAGTGAGCGATACACAGTAAGGGGGCGGGGTGAGTATCTGAGGATTTCATCGGAGGATGGTCTGGTGGTTCCTCGGTTATCGCTCCTCGATCCTCCGTCTTCCGTCAGAAATAATAGCCATGGGACGGTACTCAAGATGGCGCAGGCAAATCAACTTCCGGTGAGACCGAGGACCGAGGAGCGAGGAAATGAAAATAGTCGACCTGAGAAGCAGCCTTGGTCTTGCCGGGACTTGAACTGGTGACCTTCCAGTTGCCAAGCCGAGTCCCTATCGACTTCGCCACCACAGCAGTGCTTTCTTTGCATCATTTGACTGACTACGGGCTGAACACAGCAGGATTGATTCTCTCTGCCACTAAATGAACCAAAGACAGTTACTACCACGAGACATTTAGTTATTGCACTTTGGAAATGTAGAGCATTATTTACATAAGAAACCACTTTAAACCACCTTTAGTGGGTTATGTTTTGGTTTGGTTTGCCAATAGGATTACAGAAATACATCTGGCCCAAATGAATGCATCTTGGTGGGAGGGTGAAGATTGGTCCAAGAAATAACCCATTAAATGTTGAAGTGGATTCAAATCATGGGGCAGATAAACACTTTATGTTTCACTTATGGAAACTGCCTTGGCCGAATTCTGCACTCTTTGAGCTCCCTTCTAGTTGTCAGGAGCATTTCTTTCTCTATTTTAAAACAAATGAAGCTTGTAAACCAAGTAAACGGGCAGTTCTGTCCTACTCTGAGACTGTTTGCCACACTAACTCAATATAAGGTGTTCCTGATGAAATTGTGAAGGCCACTTTCTTTTGTTCCTTTCCTTCCCCCACAGCGCTGAATCACTCTCGACCTCCTGAGTTTCTCCCTAGAGGAGCAATTTGGTCCCATCGTTCTGAAACCCTCTGATTGTATTGCAACAATCAATTCCCTTTCAGCTTACATCGTTTATGCTATAATGTCCTCTCTGGTGTATATTGAATACAGTCCACTCTATTAAGATGTTACTGTTCCCGTGCTGAGTCAGGATAATAATGCATGTTATCAGCCAGGGCAATTTCCTCTCATAAAACAGAACACAGATTGTTATCTGAGTTCAGGAAGGGGTCTCTAAATGTGTAAGGCCAGGGACCCCCTACAGGGCAGACGTGTTTACAATAAAGGAAACATGCTGGTTTATTTTTAAACAAATGGTCCCCTTCTGTTCCCGTGTACGTTTTAAAGATGTGGCACCATTTTATAATTCATAGCATATTTCTTAACAACACTTTGTTTTTACGCTGCTCTGGACAATCTGCAATAAATGCAGTTTGTATGGACAATATGAAAAATATTGATATTGAAGTGACTGTTATTTTGTATATATTGATTGTTGTGTTTTTTTATTTATCTTAAAGGTCCCGTGTCATGGCCGTTTCTACTGATCATAATTCCATTGTTGAGGTCTACTAGAATAGATTTATAATGTTCAATGTTCCAAACTCACATTGGTTTCTCAAACAGCATCTCTGTGTAGTCTGTGTATTCACTCTCTGTCCTACACGGCTTGTTGGAGCTCCTGCCCCCCCCCCCTGCTCTGATTGGTCAGCTCGCCCACTCTCTTCTGATGAGTCCACCACCGTAACAGCGGAACATCAGTGATTATCTGTTACAATGGCGTTTGTTAGCAACCAGGAAATGACACCAGTCATGACAAACGGAAGAGAATGCTGCGTGGGGTCTGGGTGCCGTGTTGGCGGGACGTTGCGGGGCTCGCTGCTCCGCCCTTTGAGGCTCGAGGAGCGGACAGTGTGAGCTGGTGTCGTTTCCTGGTTGCTGCGTGGGGTCTGCGAGACATCGCGAAACTCAGCCTGAACACCATGGACGCGGGAAGGGGGGGTGCTGAGAGGGCTGCAGCACCCCCATCCGCGAGGCGCCACTACACCCGCACCCCCAAACGCGGTGCACCTACAGTGTAAGCGCGCCACAGGCTCCACTAGCACTCCCCCCCCCAGTGGCACAGTTTCGCCGTTGAGAGAGTGTGTGTGTGTGAGGAGCTCCACGGATTGGTCCATTTGGGTATGGGCACGTCACTGTACCCAGCAAGACAACAATGGAAAAATAAAGATCTCCAACGAGGCGTTCTGGGGCAGCACAGACAGGCCTTCTCTGTGTTAGAGTTTACTCGGTTGACTAACCCCCCGGCAGAGTGCAGATGGCCATACTTTGAGAATCACGACTTTAGAGAAAATCTAGCTAAGAAAACTTTTCTACCCATTTCCTTGTATTGTTTGTGAGAAATGAAGGCTGCATCTTTTCCAATGATCACATAATGTGAGACCTCAGAGCCTTTTCTCTGTCCTTCTAACAGCAGGTAGAGAACCGCAGCCGTCAGTGGTTATCCCTTTCTTTACTTAACAAACCCGCCTTCATCTGGAGATTCATCACACGGTCATCTACTTTTTTGTTCAAAAATCTGTGGTCCATCAGTCATCACTGTTTTTTCCTGAGATGAATGAAGGCTGTAAATTACTAGACATGACATATTGACAAACCCATGCAGTCATTGTGGAGAAAGAGCACAATCACACAGCAGCAGACACAGAAGCTTTCTCATTTCTCTAACTCCCCTCCTCCACTCCTATCCTCGTTTCTTAGTCCCGCCCACAGGAGATGTGAGCGGAGGAGCCGAGGAAGGGAACCGAGGAGAGAGGAGGGGAAGCAGCAGGCGGACAGAGAAATGAGATCTCCTCTCCTCTGAGCGGTCATTTCAAAGAGACGTCCATTAATGATGACAGGAGGCACGGCAGCCCTCTGTCTCATGGACAGAACTTTGTTCATGACGACTTATATATTTACTTTAATTCATTCACAGTGCGGGCCGAACCACGCCGCTTAGCTGTGATATAATGACCATATACCACGGCCTGAAGTGAGCTATTGCTTTTATAAAACGGTTACCAAGTGTGGCAATATGAAAGAAAAATACACACTCTAATTTAAATAGTTTTTATTAGTAAATAATGATGTTCAAAATAAAATAGTCCCTCCGTTGCCTTCTGCACGAAACATATCCCTGCCCTGATGCCAAAGGAACTGCACACTGAATATGTTTTGCCGTTTGATGTCTATGTCTGGACCGCTGTGTAAAAAGGAGGGTTTCTGCCCCGTTACTTCTCCCGTTACAGTTTTCTTTTCAGCCCAACGGTATACTGTTTTTCTCAGACGCGGAGGGATACTGACTTGTTGTGAAAAGTAACTTACAATTCTACCCGTGGTATACGCTCAGTATATCACGGCTAAGAACCAATCAGATTGCTTGATTTGACTTGTCCGTTTTATAATGAGACAATAACAGGCTACCGATGCGGACACACACACACAAATATATATTTATATATATATTTATTAGAGACGGGACTCGATTAAAAAGATTAATCTAATTAATTAGAGGCTTTGTAATTAATTAATCGAAATTAATCGCATTTTTTAAAATCGCATTTTTAAGCACAGGGCCATCTAAGCTAATTTACAGATGGCCCTGAGCCCAATAGAGATTGCCCTGAAAAATGCATGCGGACGAAATGGCACGAAGGGTTTGGGGGGCCTCCCCCTAGACATTTTTTTATTTTTGCAGGTCTTAGATGCTGTCTGGTGCATTCTCTAGACTGAATTATAAGATGAACCACCACAATATTATATTGTACAATTTCAATTGTATTCTTCATTTCACTTGTTTGTTTGTTCTTGTTTGTGTTTGCTCGCTTCCTGCATAGCTATAAGAAACACTTAAGTTGTTGGTCAAAACACTTTCCATCTGATGAAGGCAAATGCCTTCCCAGATGGAAAAAAGTAGAAAACATTACATTCAGTTATAACTGCCAAAACAAACATTATTTACACTATTATGGCCCCTGTTAAAAATGTTTGTAATGTTAACTACTGTAAATTGGTCGAACGAATGCCTCTGCGAGCAGCAGTCGAGAGGAGCCGAGCGCATCCGCGAAGCACACGTCAGAGTTCCCGTTAGCCGGCAAATCTAAATATCTTCGTTCAAAATCATTTCCCTTTAGAGCAATACCGCTTCAGTTGCGCCACTTATGTGACAGACAAGAATAGTCAACTCTAATGTCTAACACTTAATGTGGAGAGAGAGATGTCCTGTGTGGGTTGATTGTGCGTTGATCTGTTGGTAATGCCTCGGGGCTCCGGTGGGCATGTAAACAAATGCATAATGCTGCGCTATACTTTGTGGCCTCATCCAGTTGCATAGCGACACTTATTGTGTAGTTGTCTTTTAATAAGCAGGTAGTCTATCATTAGCTAGAACTAGCTGGATCTGATCGATATGGACATAAACGCGAGTGAAGTCTAATCTGACGGGAGAGAGAGATCAGCTGCAGCGGTGAGCGGAACAAAAGTAACACACACTTCAGGTTAGAATATCACACGTAGCTATTTTAATTACCTCTCAAACTACCTAAACTAGTTATACTGTAGATATGTTTAGTTTTACTGTCGGGTCACTCATTACTGGATCCGCGAGCTGCATGATACTGGCATAATAGGTTGCCCGATCGGGCAACCAGCAGGTGAGGCTTCATTGCCCGAGCTAAATACTAGATGGCCCCGGGCCATCGGGCAGTCCTTAATGTCGAGCCCTGTATTAGTGAGCCAGGGAGTTGGTTATTTTCTCAGACGTGGACTTACTTATCCTGGCCCTGAAACCAGTCATCTGGCTGAGTGTGGGTTGGGTCAGGGTGTGGTTCCTTGCACTCGGAGTCGGGCTAACGTCCACGCTAGCTGCTACATGCTTTGCATTTAGGTGATGCTTTAGGCTTGATGTGCTGCGGTGATATGCACATTCTTTTTTGCATAATTTGCACACAACCATGCTCTTATCGACGCTTCCATCCGTCCGTTTTTTAAAACAAAATGTCCCATCCACGTGGCCGACCAAAGCGGTCTCATCAGCTTGTTCGTTCATGTTTGACTATTGTTCACCGTGGTTTGTTGTTGTTTGAAGTCCCATGCTGAAGTCATGAACGTTAGTTGGTGCTCCAGTATAATCGGTACGCCTGAAACTCATCCAGTGAGAAACGTTCCGCTGTGCAAAAATAAGTGCGATTAAAGTGCGATTAAAATGCGTTAATTTTTTTAACGCGTTAATTTTTGTGTAATTAATTAATCGTAATTAACGCGTTAAAGTCCCGGCCCTAATATTTATATAAATAAATACAATTTCAGAATCAAACAAGTATGAGAGCACTCTCATAATAACGTAACACTATCAGAGACTGGATATATCCCCCCCCCCCCTGTATGATTATTACTGAAACAGAGAAAATCATTTAGCATTTCTATCGCGTGTTCAAGGTGTGTTCTTTCTGATCAGTCTCCACCGGCGGCAGAAGCTTCATGGAGAAAACGGAAGCTGCCAATCACAGTTCCTTCAGTCCCCATGCCGTAGCGTGGCTCAGATGTGGTATTTCATTTCTTTAAGGCTCACCTCAGCTGAGGCGTAGCCCACGGCAGAGTTTTGGAGCTGACGGGAATACCCTCTGTGTGTATTCAGAAACCTTTTTACACATGAAGTATGAATCCAGCTTTAGATGGGGCTTTACCTGCAGTGATACAACTATTTCCCTCCTTTCTTTAACCTGAGCAACGTGGATTTATACCGTTACAGGATCTGAAGCTATATGAGCCTGCATCTCTTTCATTTCAGACTCTTTATTTAAGCCATGGTGTATAGTTTGCTGCCGTCATAATCAATCCTTCATTTGAAGAAATAAGTGATATATTACCACTAATGGAGCTTTTGAATGTTTCCATTTTCATTCACCATTTTCATTTAGAAAGATACGTTGATGATAATCACACATGATGTTCTGGACAGATGATGAGAAATGTGGAAAGCCAGACACGGGGGAGGATTAGTCATGAGGAAAACATGTTCCTTCACCGGCGTCTGAAGGATATTTCTAGATCTTTCTTTGGTCACACATCAAAAACAGCACCACTATAATAGTGAGAAGAGTAAAGATGTGCTTATAGATTTTTTAAGAATCAGCTCTCCAGTTCAGAATTAGGCAGAGGCGTACTGTAGGAACATATAAAACCTATTCATTAGCTTGGGTCATATTGAGTTCCAACATCTGGACTCAAGTCTTCGCTTGAAGGGATCTAAATATTACACAAACAACTATTTACTGTCTGTTTGAAGATTGCTTTCAGCTTATAGAGCTGTCTTTAAATTCAATATTGAGTGGGTTTCTTTTCAAGGATTGTATTCCCACCTTGTAAGTCATGTTACTCAGGTACACGTGTGCAAC
Organism: Pseudochaenichthys georgianus; assembly: GCF_902827115.2. Lineage (NCBI taxonomy): Eukaryota > Metazoa > Chordata > Actinopteri > Perciformes > Channichthyidae > Pseudochaenichthys > Pseudochaenichthys georgianus. Next base: position 2,743,705 of record NC_047522.1, on the reverse strand, counting down.
CTCGAAGCAATACAACTAGATGAGCGAAGTTAATATACTCAAAACATTTTATAACTGCATAACTTCCGAGAGTTGTCTCACGTTCTCCTTTATAGTTATACACAACGTTGTCTTTGTGTAAAGCAAATTCTCTGCAATCCTATCAGCACAAGTTAAGATACTGTATACTTCTGATTTCATTTAGAACATATTGACAAAGTCATTTGGGAATAGCAACTGCATACTACAAATGTTTAGGACTGTGTGTTTATTAATCTTCATTACAGTATTCGCCCTCTACTCATAGAGCATTTTACAACACGGTCATGGTTGAATAGACAAGGAGAGACTTCAGGACCGGGAGTGACTTTATGTCTGTGCATCTTTCGGTAGAGCTTTTGTTCTTAGCAAAGGAGACAAATGCACAAGGCTACCACCACCTGGAGGAGGAGGGGGGCACGATGAGAGACATTCAGAGAGGCAGAGAGATAAGTTCAGCACCACGGACAGCGCACCGGAGCGCGCGAGAGGAGGAATCACTTCAGTGGATTTCAGCTGCGCACTGTCATGCTTTCTGAACTGGAGTCTACTCTGCTCTCCGCGGGCGCACCGAGTCCTCCTCGGCACGTGCAGGTGGAGACACCGCTGTTCTTATTCTTTAGTTTGTACTTACATCGCTAACTAAGGAGGCGAAATAGCTGCAGAGAGAAGTGCGTGGCACATTGAAGCACAGACCAGACTGTTAGCCGGCGCGATCCTTACATCATCTCTTTATTGGTTCGAGAGGGTGAGTGAGAGAGGGAGAGAGAGAGAGAGGGGGGGGGTGAGAAACAGAGAGAGAGAGAGAGAGAGAGAGAGAGAGAGAGATAGAGAGAGAGAGAGAGAGATTAGAGATCGAGAGAGATGCGAGAGCGAGGTGCTAAATTGTAGTCGATAACGATATAGCTCTCGCTGGCGAGCGGCTATCATCGGCTCTCGCGCTCCTCGAACCTATAGTCCGAGAGGAGGGTGTGAAAACAGTGGAGAGAGTGAGAGAGTGAGTCCGTGCAGCCAGGCTCCTCTTCGCCAGTCCTCAACTGCGAAGCCAGTGTGACGGACCGAGTGGCGTTACAGTCCTCAACTTACCCTTACCCGAGTGATTCCTCTCCCGCTGCGTCCACACCGGTCGTGAAGATGCACCGGCACCGTCCTGCCCGGGGATTCACGTTGTTATTGCCGGTCGCTTTGTGGATTTTCTGCCATGTCAACTGCGTGCACGGAGCTTTGCCAACAACCCGTAAGTTGTTTTTCTTAATTGTTGGATGTGTCCCCCGGCGCTGAGCGGGGATATGAATGGGAAGCAGACCGAGCCTGTCTCTGGAGCACAAAAGTAGCGCGAGAGGGGTGCGCGTGCTGGCAGGCTGCAGGTATCCCGACGGTGGAGCGGGGCTCCCGGGAGCCAGATGCAGCGGGTGGGAAGGAGAGGGTGTAAACTCCTCGGGATCTCTGCTGCATTCATTTCAGCGCCCGGGGAAATCCCCATAGGGTGATTTTGACATGAATTACTGAATGACTTTTCAGTGCGTGAGTTAAGCTTTTCTGTATGTTATGCTTTTGAGAGCGGAGTTTGAAATGATTTCACAAATGGCTGTTTATTTATTCAGCTTTTTCTGGATTTTGGGAGATTTACTTTATATACAATCTTTGTTTCAGATTGGTTTCAGATCATTGCACTGGCTTTGTCCAACACCCAGATGTTCCTCGAATGTCCACATGTGTAGAAAGGGAGTTATGTCTCATGACTATTTGGAAGGTGTTTTCACTTTCAATGACCGGGGAAATATAGAATATTTCTTATTTTGAAGCTATTGCTGGGAATTTCAAATTCTGTTTATGAAGTTTCAATGCCATTTGAATGTAGTGTCACTCGTATCAGGTCTGGGCCAGTTTTAGCAAACTTTAGCAAAAGGTCAAAGGAAAAACTTGGAGACGCATTTGAAGAAGTCTTTGTTTTTGAAGTCTTGTATTACTGCTTCTTTGTTGCTTGTTTTTAATTATGCTCTGTGAGGTGTCCTTGAGAGCTTTGAAAGGCGCGCATAAATAAAATGCATTATTATTATTATTATTAGATTAGATAATTCTTCGAACACAAATTAGGGATTTAGTTATTTAAGCCCCACACATTTAAGACTTGGAATACCAGGATGAGCTTTTTTGCACGTCAACTACATCTTATACTGGAATCTTTTGACCTGATTCACGTGTTTACGTATAGGCCTACTTATTGGTACGGTATTGCTTGTGCTTTATTTGGAGACATACTATGTCCGTGATATTTTTAATCTGCAATGCTTGGTTCTGTTCGGTCCTGGTATCAGCCTTGGTTTGGTGTGGTTGGGATGTTTCCCACGGCTCCTCAGGTCCCGGACGAATGTGTCCGTGGACGAGCCTCATTAATCATCCCATCCGACAGTCAGACGGCACCGCGAGCCGTGTGTGTGTGTGTGTGTGTGTGGAAATAAAGAGAGAGATGGACAGTTCACTTTCCTTCCTCATAAGAATGTCCTCGCAGTGAATATGTGTCATAGAGACAACACTTCATATATAAAACTGTATTGATCGTTTATGGAAATCCCGAGTCCTCTTGCTCCCTTTCAGTGGCAGGTCAGCGTCAGTGTCCCCTGAGCAGGTTGAGATGTAGCGTCTTGTTAAAGAAAGCAGCTTGAATGAGCTCCATAAATAATAGTGAAATGAGATTTATTTTCATATAAACATCTTCCAAATACCATTTATACATATTTATTTTGAATACAAATCCAATAACAGCTCACAACAGGAATATCAGAGTGTGGGTGAGGATGAGGGTGGAATTTGAAATGTGGGAGGCAAGCCCGTGTGTGTGTGTGTGTGTGTGTGTGTGTGTGTGTGTGTGTGTGTGTGTGTGTGTGTGTGTGTGTGTGTGTGTGTGTGTGTGTGTGTGTGTGTGTGTGTGTGTGTGTGTGTGTGTGTGTGTGTGTGACGGAGAGAGAGTAAAAGAAAGTCATGCAAACGGTATGCTGAATCGGCCAAGCAGTTTCACCCGGGCTCATCTGCTGACTGTATCCCTGCTCCGGGGGCAGGTGTGAAACACTCGGGGGAATCCACGACGTCCTTGTGACCAATGGTCTGAGGCATGGACGAAAAAAGATGAACTATTCCATCCTGCCGGGACAAACACACTCACAGACTAAAAGGCAATGGCCTGGTTGACCCTCCGACTGTGTGCTAGAGGTATGAGTTGTGTACACTGAAGGAAGAGAGAGAGCATTACAAAGAAATGAATTGTGCTTTTGCTTCTGAATGCATTTTCATACACATGTTCATGCATGTTTGGGGAGAGAAATGATTGTATGTTGAAGAATAATCTGGGCATGTTCTCCCACGTGAGCTTGGCCTGAAGCAGCTGTCAGTTCGATGTTGCATTCGAGTGTCACTAGCACAGGGATACCATTCGCCGAACACCTTTCGATGTCCAACTAAATAAAATGAACACACACAGAGATGCATTCAAGCAGACACACACATGCACAAAGGAGCGCAGGCAACCACCAACGCTCACATAACTGGAGACATTAGACCGTGCTAGTCCACTACGGTTTGTACTTTTGCTTTTGTTATGTCTCTAATAACCATCAGGACATACATTATTCATATTTTTTATTCAAATCCGCATAATGGCCTTTTCATCTTATAGGGAAATCAGCTCGATGTGTATTAATGTTTCACTTCAAAAACATTTTAAATATTCAAATATATTAAATATTATACAATAGTTTAAATGTATTGTTTGAAACGGCGAATCCATCCTATACTCAGCTTTGCTCATTGCTCCGTGTTTAAAGGACAGGGTTTAACTTTGTTCACTTTCTCGGCACCAGTGTGTGAATAATAAAGAGTGTCCTTACGGCAGGCTCTCAGTGACACTGTTGGTGGCTAAATGGGATGCCCCTGGAGGCTGTCTGATATAGGATCAGATTAGCCTTTCCTCATCTCATTAAGCATGCCTCGCCATTTGACATAGACATCAGTCTAGTTGTTCCTCCAGGGCCACACAGGGCAAGAGAAGCGTTCCTGTTCTTTAATATCATTCATTGTATGTCATGTGAAACACAATGTTGAGTGCAAATTCAGTTGCATCTTTTTTGGCATTTCTTAATAGTTCCTCCCATTTATATACAGTATGGCACGAAGCTGACTAAAGGAGGCACATTTAGGCATAGCTTGTATTTTAAAGGGATTCATTTATAAACTGTGACTGCATTTACATCTTTTACATTTTATTTTTGTTTAATGCCCTTGTTTTATGTTGAAACTTGTTGTGTGCCGTGTTGCTTAGGACTCCCTGGAAGAAGAGATCTTGTATCTCAATGGGACATTCCTGGATAAATAAAGGATACATAAAAAATAAAAAAACATCCTGGTGTCACTCCCAACTCCGAAACATGTGAAGCCCCATGGCCCGATGCGTGGCCAGAAACAAGATGGACTCTAAGTTGAGCTTACTTTTTGTCATACAGACTTACGAAACCACAATATCTTCTTAAGTCTAACCGGGTCTTTGTGTTGTGTAACCAAACCTACAAACGTCTTACATTGGAACTTAATTTTGGAAAGACACTATGCCCAAAACAATTGGGGCTGACGCGCCGTCCCGGACCAATAAGAACTGACGCCTGAGGGGTACCGAGAGTGTCATCAATGTAGCGTAGCGCCACAAACAAGAGAGCAATCTGGTGCTATCGGTCCTCACAGTCCTGCCACAGTTTCATTTCTACCGTCAACAAATGTGATTATTATTATTATGTGATTATTATCATCCGTCACTGTTTAAAAGATGCCAGTGAGATGTGATGTACTTCTGCAACCACACATTAACCAACACACAGGTAGAGCGGAGCCCAGTCTGTGTCTTTGCTTTCCCTTTCTTAGCTGTGTGTGTGTGTGTGTGTGTGTGTGTGTGTGTGTGTGTGTGTGTGTGTGTGTGTGTGTGTGTGTGTGTGTGTGTGTGTGTGTGTGTGTGTGTGTGTGTGTGTGTGTGTGTGTGTGTGTGTGTGTGTGTGTGTGTGTGACGGCTCCCAGTAGGAGGTGGTAATAATAGGATTAGAGCTGGAGGGAGCAGACTAGTTTGGCTCAGATTAGATCAGCTCAATACTTGGTGTTTAGCTTTGTTTGGTCCGTGTGTGTGTGTGTGTGTGTGCACCTGCCTCTGTGTGTGTGTGTCTCCAGATTGCTAGATGTATCATGCACCAGGTCGAGTGAGTCAGCGTTAGGAAACACGGTTGAGTTGTTAATTGCCATTTTTCTCCGCCTGTGTCTCAATGTCTGTCTTCCTCCTGCTCCCTATATTTTTAATACATCTTCCATCTTTTCCTCGTGGTCCTTGAGTTCCCTCGTACTCTTCCATTCCCCAGTCTTTCTCTCATTATTTCATTCTCTTGTTTTCTGTCTCGCCTCCTGCTCCTTCTTCTGTCCCTAACTATCTCAAATTCTCTACTTGGCTCTCCTCAGTGCTTTTATCATCTCCTTGTATAGTTTATCTCTCTGTCTCTCTCCTCACACCCCGTCTCCTTCCACTCCTCATCACGTGTCTTTGGTGAAGTCTCCACTCGATGCTTTTGAAGTGAGTGATATGATGCCTGTGCGAACTCTAAAAGCAGCCCCTGCTCGCCCTATGCCATGGACCACAGCCAAGCAGACCCAGTGTGTGTTCTCCGTGCTCACACAGCTCCTAAATGTGCCGACCCCATCAGAGTATTCATATTTTAATCGCACTTAAACATGAATTCGAAACAGTGCTTTTTGGAAGGAAATGTTTGACGGCAAAAAGCACTTTATTTTCAGAGCACAATTCATCAGAATTGCTTCATTTCAACAGCAGCTCATAATAAATGAATATGAATTTGACTCGACAAGGGTATTTTAACAACCTGCATAATATGACACGCATGTTTGCTTGCGACAGCCTTCACCGACGGCTTTTCAAAGTGTAAATTCATAAATGCGCAAAGTTAATAAATCGCTAAAACATTTAAATTCATGTTGCCAGTAGAAGCTCTTTGCTGGTTTTCTCATTAGTGCCACAAACATCTAATAGAAAGAAACAAAAACTGGTTCTGTTCCCTGTTAGCTTCTTACTTTGGACTGCTGTGTCAGTATCCTTGAAGAATTGAACTGTATCTTTTGGAAGTGAATGCTACTGCGAGGCTATCTCTGTTGCATCATGGGAGCAAGGCCACAGTGACACACATGTGCACTGACCAGTTATGCATCACGGTTCCCTTAACAACGTGAGTAACACAACACGAACACACCATGCAGCTCACACCACTACCTCTCTTGCTCTGCCCGTGTGTGTGTGTGTGTGTGTGTGTGTGTGTGTGTGTGTGTGTGTGTGTGTGTGTGTGTGTGTGTGTGTGTGTGTGTGTGTGTGTGTGTGTGTGTGTGTGTGTGTGTGTGTGTGTGTGTGTGTGTGTGTGTGTGTGTGTGTGTGTGTGTGTGTGTGTGTGTGTGTGTGTGTGTGTGTGTGTGTGTGTGTGTGTTACGCATGTGTAATGTGTGTTCAGGTTCTGAGAGTTATTCTAGTGGAATGTATTCCCGTCAGAATCTGACCAGCTCGTTCGACAAGGCGCTCTAACATGTAGAGTAGGCTGGCAGGATTGGAGGAAGAAGAGAAAGGGACAGGGGAAGAGAGAAGGATGAAGAGAGACAGCTCGAGGAAAGGTTGTTGAAGGGGCGAGGATTTGCTCTGAAACCTTGTCATTCAATATTACCGCTGGTATTGTAACGTGTAGCCGCAGCAGCCGGGCGTTAGTCAGAACACGGAGCGGGCTTTGCCACCTAATGCTACACCTCACTTTGGAGGTACCTGGCTTTTCTACTTGATTGATCTGATGACATCCCTCCTAACAGCTCTTTCATTTTATCTGAATAACCACTTAAAATCCACTTAGTGCACATCATCTTCATGTTCATCATCATCATAGTCATCATCACCGTCACCATTGTTATCACCATCATTTGAAATGTGTCTCTGTAGGACCTACAGTATGAACAATGTGTCAGGGTTCAGAACAAAAACAACAGCTGATCAAAACTAATTAAAGTATTCAGTCACACAAGCTGACACTTTGCCCCCAGACCATCTTGAAGTATTCAGGTCACTTCATCAGTATAATATGTAATGAGATTAATAATATGACTTTATAGCCTTTAAAACTTACTTTTTCAAATATTTCCCATATCATCCCCTTTAAATCTTGACCATAGAGGAGTTTAAAAACAATGTTTATGAACCTATTTGAAACCTAACTCAGTCATTCCCTGTATTTAGTTCTTAATTCCACCGTGGCTGTTTCTATAGGTGGTATTACTGCAAGCTTAATATAGGCCACAAGGTTTCCCAGAACAGAGTTGAAATGTTGTTTGTTTTAGCCTCAAATATACCAGTTCAATCACTTAGAAGAAGCTAATAGACAGGGTACACCATCTAGGTCAGGGATTCTCAAATGGGGGTACGCGGACCCCTAGGGGTACGTTGGGGTACTGCAGGGGGTACGTGAGATTTAAAAAAAAAAAAAAAAAAAGTTAATTTAAAAAATACCATGCATGATTACAAAAATAATATTAGTACAATAAGTTAAATATAAAACACCTCATATAAACATGTCAAATGTGTGTATTGTATAGTTTTGCATAATATATCATTTTGTTCATTAAACTTCAATTGAAAAACTCGTGGAAAAATCTTACATTTTTTTTTATGTTATTATTTTTCATGCATAAAATGAAAATATCCTTAGTTTGTTGTAATGCATGAAGGAGTAAATAAATCACACACATCACTATATTGGAATTATTTGTATTGGGTTTTTCGATCAAAAATGTTCGGGGTCGGTCAGGGGGTACTTGGCTGAGAAAATGTTTCAAAGGGGGTACACTACTGAAAAAGCTTTGAGAAGCACTGATCTAGGTAGTAAGGTCATATCAAAGCCAGTGCTGTGCTGCACCAGGTAACTGAAGGTTATAGAACGATCAGTTAAAAGCAGCGTAAGTGGATCCGAACTAAAAGGACAGTGTCAAAAACCACTGTGTCAAAAGCAGCACAAGGTAAAACCGGGCATTCGCCTCTATCGGAGTGACAGGGAGAAGATTTAGACACACTTTCCAGAGCGTGTGGTGTTACAACCGTTGTGCATGCTTTTGCAGTTGATCCAAAGCTAGAAGAATGCAGACATGATCCCCCTCTGGCACCCCCCCTCACATCCTGCCAGTGTTGTCCCACGTTCTGGATCCCAGCTGCTGTCATGTGACCTCTCTAGTCCGTTTTAATTGTCTCAGCCATATTCAGGAGTGTAGCTTAAATGGCTATGAAGTGCATACGTTTGTTCACGCAACTGGTGACTGAACATCGAATTAGAAGCACTTCATTAATGGATGGAATAATAACATCCATGTTTGTTTGAATGGTTATTGATAAAAGTATAGTATGATTTGAACATGTGCCTGATGTTTTAATTACAAATGGCTGTTTTAAAACACATACTCTCATGCCTAATTACTCCCGTGAGCATAACGTATATCCATGCAGTACTAAAGAAGGAATAGAATCATTTCTTTGATCTTATTAGGCATGATGCTATGTGGGCCTGAGTAAGAAGGCACAGTGATATTAACATACAAAGTACATGCAAAGCAGGTCAAAGCTAAACGACACAACAAGAATTGGTGCATTATTAAAAAGATTATGTGCTGAA
>NC_047522.1:2562455-2732455 GCF_902827115.2 Pseudochaenichthys georgianus | reverse complement strand
TACATTCGGCCTGTGATTAAGTTAACTTCTGAATCAACGCTAATCATAAACTATTCAGGTGTCAATCACCAGTGCGACAAAATCATTTTTACATTCACTCCTAATTTTCCCTTTCATTGGCTGCACCGGAGGCTGTCATTAAAGAGTTGTGCTGCAACTCTAACACTAACAGAAGAGTTATCAGCTGTGTTTGAACTGTTATCAATTCATTCAAATGTTTCTGGATCAATACGGTTCCTTAGAATTGGCTCTGGACTTCCATATGAATCATGCTTTATAGTACATACATTACATCTGTTTGTGCAGAGTCTGTACTGCAAACCACCTGCCTTGGCTTTACCAAATCTGTGTGTGTGTGTGTGTGTGTATCTATATTTGTTTCCAGGTGGCAAAGAGTTGCATCAGGTGAAAACATGCAGTATACAGTACGCTACTTGTTTGTGTCCACATGTGTGTTTGTGAAGCTGAGGCTTGGTGGGTGTAGAAACGCGTGCGCTAAGAAATAGCTTAGTATGTATGAGATGGAGAAAGGGAGAGGGTTCGATGTGGACGTGCTCCATTAGCTCTGGTTCTGGGGCTGTTCCAGTGCAAGCTAAGATTAGTCAGACAGGGGTCACTGCTTCCTCTTTATACATTTCTCTCACCTCCTGTCTCTGAACTCCTCCATATCTTTCTTTCACTGTGCTTTTCTTGGCTCTATTTCTCCCTCTCTTGGTCCCTTAGGTCTGTGCCTTGTGCTTTTCCTTTATTTCTCTCTTCTGTGGTTCAGACTATTTCATATACTAAGGTTACCTATTATTCTAATGCCACCTCCTTTCACGTTGCCTCCCTATTCACATACAAAGTGGATCCCTCCTCATCTTGCTGTCTCTATGTATGTTTCACTGCTCCCTCAAGATGTCTATGGTTTGGTGTCCATGTTGGGCCCACAGCTCTGCTCACATCCTGAAGCTTAACGGTAGCCAAACTGAGGCCCTGCTCATCGGCTCCAAATCCACCGTCACCAATTCACATATCACCCCAGCATCAAACATCATCATCGACGGCTTCCCCGTACCATTCGCTGCCCAAGTGAAAAGCCTCGGTGTCATTCTGGACGGCTCCCTCTCATTCGCACCACACGTAAAAAACATCACCCGCACCGCCTTCTTTCATCTTCGGAACATCTCCAGACTCCGCTCGTCTCTGTCCCGACCCAGCGCTGACATCCTGGTCCACTCATTCGTCACATCCCGGATTGATTACTGCAATGCACTTCTGACTGGCCTTCCCATCAAGCTCCTCAATAGACTGCAGATAATCCAGAACTCTGCTGCCCGGATCATCGCCCGCACCAACTCATCCGACCACATCACCCCCATTCTCACTCAGCTACACTGGCTTCCTGTACGCTACCGTATTGACTACACAAACATTCTACTCATATACAAAGCTCTCCATATCTACATCACGACCTCCTTCAGGAGTACACCCCCTCCCGCACCCTCCGCTCTTCGTCCGTAGCACTTCTCACCGTCCCAAGCTATCGCCTCAAAACCATGGGTGCTCGAGCTTTCAGCTGCTCGGCTCCCAGACTCTGGAACACCCTGCCACGACACATCCGACAGTCCATAACAACATTCAAAACCCAACTCAAAACCCACCTGTTCAAACTGGCATTTTCTCTATAATCTGTACCCTGTGTCCTTTTGTGTCCTTTTGTGTCCTTCTGTGTCCTTTTGTGTCCTTCTGTGTCCTTCTGTGTCCTTCTGTGTCCTTCTGTGTCCTTTTGTGTCCTTTTGTGTCCTTTTGTAGTCCATTTCCTGTTGTTTGTCTCTTCTTACCCCGGCTGATACTTCACTAAATCCACTGTTTTAATTTGTAAGGTAAAATTGTAAATGTAAATTGTAAATCTGTAACCCTAAGGTGTCCTTGGGTGTTATGAAAGGCGCCCCCCAAAATAAATGTATTATTATTATTAGTTTTTCATTAGGACAAAGAAGCTGCATTAGAAAATAAGGCCAGCATTTGTGTTCAGAATGATTTCCCTCCTGCTTGTAATCTAAAGAGACTTTACATTAGATTCTTGTATATCTTGCATTTGATTAGTCAGTGATTTCCAGTCAATTTAGGTTCTTATGAGGGGTTTCGGTTACCAGCAAATGTTTCTGCTTTAGACTGTATGTGTCTTCTTCTGCCACCACCCCTCACTCCACACACAATACAGTCAGTTGCTCTTCAGCAATACTTCTGGGTAATCCTGACCTTTGTAGAAAGAGGTCAAATGACTAATTAATATCTGCTGTGTGAGTTAATTAAGAATGAGCTCCATTTAGATGTGTGGAAAGTGCCACAAAGACAATATTAAAGACGGCAGCACAGCTGTAGATTGAGTTAGGTCAATCCTTTAGCAGCCCAGTTGATTAATTTGGAATTTCATTAATTCCCCGTAAAACGGTTGGTTAATGACTGCAGGATATTGAAATTCATGGTGCGCTTCTCATTTTCAAATCGTGATTCCGAACGCATATATTTGAGAATGTCATATTTTAATGTCATTGCTTAATAAATGCTCATCCTGTCTGCTGGCATTTCTTTGAGTTTGCTAGATATGAAATCATTGTGTCCAACATGGAGGGGATTAGAGCATGGCTGATCACAGATCAGTTTCAGCTCTTTAATCTGCGTCTGGAACCGTGATGCGGACAGAGTACCTGGCAGACACACACATACACACACTAACACACACTAACACACACATATTCAGACTGGTAGGCAGGAAACATCAAATCTGATTAATAGATGCATCCACTCAGCCAGCACCCTACCAAGCTCCTGTATACCAGCAGCTTGTTGATCTAAGCATTGTGATGCCTGTGCACGGCTCAGTATCAATGGCTTATTGAATGTGTGTATGTGTTGTTTGGGAATGCACAATCACATACGACATCAGCTCACACACGCACACACACACCTACACAGTGCAACAGAAGCATTAGTCTTAGGAAGGAGGCAGACAAGTGTGCTATTGATTGACTGTGAGAGCAGAGGAGAGGCCAAGGCTCTTCTGCATTCTTTGAAGGACACGGCGCAAAGTGCTGCCCTTAACGCCCAGCGAGGGGTCTGATTCTCTGACTAGACTCAAAGCTAGTGGGGTCCATGCATGAGGTCCAGTCTTTGTAGTCCCTGGTGGTCAGTGGAGATAAACAATCTTCATTTCGTCTTATTGACTTTTTATTTTTAGAAAAGTTCCCTTCCATTCATTGTGCTGAGAAGACTTTAAATCAATGAAACTAATCAGTCAATATAAATGTATTATATCAGTATTATTATTATATATGATGCAAGATTAGACTGAACCCGTCTTACAAAATACATTTCATGTTTGGATTGCATAGCTCACTCGTACTCATGTCAGTCTAACTGAACTGTAATGGTAGCTAGTTCAGGGGCCGTAGCCAATTCCCTGATTTGAAAGATTGCCATTTTTGCCCATTAAAACCTGAACGCTGCACATTGATTGGTCTTTATTTGTATGCGGTGGTCAATTGGCAATTAATGAAAAAGTGCTCTGTATGTATCCTGACACTTTGGATTAAAGCATCTATTAAATAACCTACGCTTACATGACATGAATAACTTTTGTATGCAATTGTCCATCAAAGTGTGCACAAGGCGGACGGTTTAATGTGTTTAATGGGGAATCATTGTCTTGCTCTCACACCTGTACCCTATATGTGCAGACAAACAAATACAAAGAAACACAGACAAACCTACAACTTTCATCTCCGAAGAAGTGGGGCACGGTGCAGAGGAACAGAGGGCAGAGGAAGTGTTGTGTTTAGTCAGCAGAGTGTGTCGGCCAGCTAATGGACTGCCAGCCACACACTCCCTGAATGGGTTCCAACACCATTAGCAACTCACACTCTTCGAAGGGTGGTAATGGGTGATCCTGTGAAACCACCCTAATGTGTGTGTGTGTGTGTGTGTGTGTGTGTGTGTGTGTGTGTGTGTGTGTGTGTGTGTGTGTGTGTGTGTGTGTGTGTGTGTGTGTGTATCTTATTTACCTCTGTGCATGCTTGGTGTGCATTAAGGCTCGTCTGTGCATGTGAGGTTCAGTGCGTGGTGAAGACAGGTGAAAGTAGACATACATTATTAACAACAGTGTTAGAGTGGGTTTTTCACCTGGAATCTACAATGAGATGATATCAGTTAACCTACTATGTGCTAAATCTATCATACAGTTCAACTGTTAAGTCACACGGTACGTCCACACCGCAGCTTAAGAATCTTCCAACGCTTCTCTGCCCATTGACTTTGAATGGGGATGACGTCACTTTGCCTCGCTTTTCGCCGAACTGCATCGTGGGGGAGCGAAGCGAAGATTTCCAGGATTTCCAGGATTCAAAAGTTGAGCAATGTTCAACTTTTGAAGCTGAGCTGGAAGCGCCAGCCAATCAAACACATTTATGCAAATCTGACAGTAGAAGCGCTAGCCAATCAAACCGCGTGTAAGCAGGGAGAACCAGACCGCAGTTCATTTCCTCATTTTCCAAACGAGAAATTACGGTAGCAAATCACCCGGTTCTTTACGATCAGAACTATTAACGGGATACAAACCGGAGGAACCAGGCATGGAGGGAGGTGGCAGAGACAGTGGGTGAAACTGGTAGGTCTTTGACTGTTTGGGGAGTTTATATATATATATTAATGCTGTCAAAATTATCGCGCTAACGGCGGTAATTAATTATTTGAATTAATTAAAATATTTAACGCATTTAACGCATGTGCAGAATGGCCCGCCCCATACATCCCACCAGTGGCAGCGCCAGGGTATGGCTGGGGTAGGCTACACCCATACAAAGAAATGGCTTAGCCCCACCATGAAAACTTATGTTAAAGTAAGCAAAATAAAGTCCGCCAACTCGCGCGGAGTAAATTGCACAGACAGCAGTTAGTAAGACTGATTTCAGTAGCCACTTGTCTGGAAATACCGAAGACTATAAACGGTTTTGAGAACTTTTGTCACGTTGTGATCGTCTTCTCAATAGAACATCTTTGATAATGTCTTCTGGCCAATCAGAATCAAGATAACGACGTGGTGTTGTTGCAGGAAGTCCCGACGGAGAATACTTTTGCTGTAGTACATCTCTATATACATCGAAACAACATTACGTGTTGATAGAAATCAACACGTAATGAAATAAGACCCCGCGGTTTGATGATTGATAGGTGTGTGGGCTGTCTTCCATTTTGACACACAGAACAATGTTATAATAAACATACATACAGTATATAGGCCTACTACTGTATGTTAAATGGATATATCCGCCTTCTTTCATTTATCTTTCCATTCCCAACAATATACATAAAGAAATGGCATATTTTGGACATAGTTCGAATGGTGATTAATCATGATTAATTAATTTTTAAGCTGTGATTAATCTGATTAAAAATTGTAATCGTTTGACAGCCCTAATATATATATATTGCTCGCATAAAATCCCCGTTTTTTTTTGCTTTGTATGTCGGGGGCGGGAGATTCATGTGATTGGTTGTTGGTCGCGTTGCTCGCAAAAAATCCCCAAGCTGTCAGACACGCCCAGCTCCAAGATGTTCAAGATTTTTGAAAAGCTGCTGTGTGGACGTACCGATACTGTAAAGTTATACAGGGTCTAACGGAGCGTCCACACTACAGCTCCAAAAATAGCTTGGAGCTGGGCGTGTCTGGAGCTTGGGGATTTTATTCAAGGCGACAGAAGTTGAACATTGTTCAACTTCTGTCGCCTGAGACGCCTGAGACGGACCGCTCTGCTACCCACAATTCAGTTCGGCGAAAAAGCGCGGCTACGTGACGTCACCCCATTGAAAGTGAATGGGCAGATTGGAGCAGATTGGAGCTTTCGACGCTGTAGTGTAGACGGGCCGTTAGACATCCATGTCTGGGGAGAGATCTCAACCTTTAATGAGCCTGGTTGTAAGCGTATCGGCATCGACTCTGAGCATTGAGGTGGGTTTTAATGTGTTGCTGAGGCTATAAGTGGATCATTTCGAAGTTAAAGATGGGCTCAGTTAACGCTTCTGTTTTTATCAGAGGAATTAGCTGGTTGGAGATGAAGTCACACAGTTTGAACGGAATTGACTAACAAAATGCGTGAACTTGTAATACCTAAGATCAAAATGGCCTCACCAAACTTTTAGCAGTAGGTTATCATCAATAGTTTCTGCATAGTCAGAAAGCAATGATTTTCCTATGACCATTACTTAAGCACATTTTAAGATGTTTATGAAGTTCATTTTCTAAGTACGACCTACTGGGTGTACATGACCTATGTTTGCATCAGTAGAGCCTTTCTCGGGGTCCATGCAGCTGTAAAAGCAACCAAGTAGACTGAACATGTCTTTCCCTTGTCCTCTGTCTTCACTCTTCCCCTCTCTTCAGACTTGCACGTGTTTCCCATGTGCCACCTGTTTCCTTCCTAAACTGTTTGGCCTTGTTAGCATGTCTTAAAGCTTTGCTACTCTCCTGTTTGCTAATAGACAGACACAGGAAAGAGTTGAAATCACTTAATCACACTTTCGCAAATCAATTCCTCATAGAGAAGATTGCGTGGATAAGCAGCTATTAGTTGTACATTATTCAACTGGCTTTAAGAGCATCAGCATGTACTCAGCCTTTCAAACTGTCTACGTACACTTATCTGAGGCTGTTATCCAGAACGACTTACAAGTATAACGCCATAATCACAGGAAGACGATGTGATGATATTAGAAGAAAACGCTACAGTGGGCATTAGACTAGTTGTGAAGTGCACTTCCCTTTTCCAGTAACAACTCTCATAGCACTCTTGAGCAAGGCACTTCACCTCTAAGGCCAACAGGCTGACTGTACTTGGCAGCGCTCGCTTGTATTTGTTAAACAGTCACTGTGCGTTTGTGGAACTTTACAACAAAACACATGAAATAGTTCCTCCCATTTCTGTTAGACATCTTAGCAACCACTTACTACCACTGCCAATTCTACACGATGCTAAACCTTCTCTATAATACGGCCTTGATCTCTCCGTTATACTCTTCACTGCAGAATGAAAGGTCAATGTCATCTTTTCCCACCATTCACATGGACAGCTGTCGGTACTATGAGTTCAAATGGGCTGTCTTAAATAGAAACGTCTTGGACCTAGACAGGCAAGTATCTTCAAGAAGTTGACTTGATGTTACCTCCATTCTATATGTGCATGTAGGGTTATCCTGGTTTACTCCACTCTTACCGTGCCTGTCTGTCACGATGATAAACAGTACAGTCATTGTACTAACACGTCGTGGCTTTGTCTGCAGCCACAGTAGGAATGGCTGCACTCGAATCAGCGCCAAAACACATTTTAAATATAAACAATCAGATCCCAATAGCTACAAAATGCAAATGCTTGTGATTGTACTTGACCAAGGGGTATTTAGAGCATAGGGACGTCAGAATGTATACATGAATGTACAATGGGGATGAATGCAATACAATGCAGAAACACTACTAGTTGTGCCAACACTCAAAACCAACAGACACACAATCATTTGACCTCAAAATGTGGCCAGTGGTAACATTAAATAAATATATATATATATATATAATACTATTACAAGATCTTGTGCTGATGCAACTATCCCGAAATACTCTCCTTCACTTTGACATCGCCAATGTCTTCCTCTTTCTTCAAGCCCTGTGTCCTTTGAGGCCTAACCTAATGGATGCATTGTAGTAAACACTACATTAACTTTTGTTTTTTTGTTTGTTGGAATACAGCAACATTGGCATAACAAAGAATCAATATATGTGAGGTCAGTGTTGTTCTCAACAGTATTTATTTGACTGCAATACAGCATCAGTGTATTCTGTTATGGGCCTAACAAAGCTTGGATTGCAGGCATGCCAGTTGTTTGTATATCATTGATAAATGCACTACAAGCTGTTTGTAGTGCATGAAACTCATACAGAACATGTGTTGGCTATTGTTTCACTGAAACTTGATATTTATTTAAATTCTGTTCACTGAGAAATATGTCTTTCTCCTGAGTATTCACCATTTAAAAACAATCCATTGCAACAAAGGTATCAGATTAATCTGAGAAGAAGTTTGGAGGCATATCTCTATCCAACAGCACAACAACCTACAGTGTTAGAGAGTAAATGTAGGCTTACTGTATTCCCTCCGCTCACATGAGTGGAAGCAGTGATCTATAAAGGTATTCGCTGGCTTCAATTAAACCCGCATCAGGGACTGGAACACAAGTACTTTCACTCCACTTAAGCTTGGATCAGAGACGGACTGGTCAAGCCCTGTCAAACATGTGTAATCTTAGTCTCTGAAGAATCAGCTAGAAAACAATCAACACAGATGAGGCTAAACCACAACATGCAAGACTCATTTGGAGATCCTGATATATCGACAAAGCCTATTGCGCAACAACGATTTTGTATATCTCCGATTAAAACATTCCAACCCTGTTCAATTTCAAACGTTGTGTTTTTAGTTGAAAGTAATATAGTGTATTACCAAGTAGGAATAACCGGTCTATCAGATGGCTCTTCTCTCCTAAGTTACCACAACATATCCCCACTATTGTCTTGTTAACACAGAGCTGTAATGGAAAGTGCTACCAAACAACCTGCTTCAAACTACCAGGTCTCACCACAAGTATCAAGCTGTTTGAATGGCTTTCCACCATTTTAAGCATTAGGTCTCCCTCTCGACCACAGAGGGCCCCTCTTGACAAACCGAGAGAATGGCCTGCTAGATAAATCCACTCAAACCCAAGCACCTCTACAGTGTCAACAATGGTTTTTATACCTATGTAAAAAAAGTAATCTTTCACAAAAAACCTAAGCAAGGGCAGTCAACACTTCTTTTGTATCGAGAGAGAAGTGCTGATGAGCCGAGGACACACAGGAGGGGAGAATCAATCCTCGGCCAATCGGTACATGTGGATCCAGAGGCGGTGCTCGTAACAACTCTGCCCTCTAATTTCTTTTCTACTTCTTCAAAGTTGCCCGTGGTAAAGTACACCCAGGGCCCCCCCCCCCCCGCGAGAGCTGTGAATAAGATTTTATGCGGCTGTAAATATTGATGCTTTGAGAACGAGACACAAGATGGCAAAACAGCTGCAACCCGCTGCACTGAAGTAGGAACATAATGCAAAAGAATGATCAAGGATGTTTGAAGTCCCGCAGAGTCTTCACTGTGCGTGTGAGACTTTCTTTGCTTCATGCAGGTCGTGGGGGGGTTTGTGTGAGAGTGCTTCTTCGTGGGTTGCATTGTTGTGATGTAAAAACTTCTAAAAAGACAGCTCTTCCAGGCGCCCATTAATATCAGACCTGCAGCACCTTTCCACTGAGGTTGTGTTCGTTAAATAATGTACCAACTCGTATTATTATGAATTATATATGCCTCCACCTCGCTTTGCCCCCTTCTTTCGTTCAACTTGTAATGATTAAAATGCCGTCTGCCCATCAACTCAACTTCTTTCCTTCCCAGTTTACATCTTTCATCATCTCTGTTCTGGTTTCTCTCTTTATCACTGATTCAATGCTTTTTCATTTAAACCATATAGACTGTAGTATCCACCCAAGACTAGGGTTGGGTATCGTTTGAATTTCCACGATTCTACTTTTCGATTCCGGTTCTTAACGGTTCTCAATTCCGATTCTTTGAGGGGCAGGGTAAAAAAATGATACATGCTTCTTCCACCAAAAAAATTACATTTATTCGAGAAACTTTTACACAGGTTAGTTTACAGTAATATTCACATTAATCAGTCTGTTTATATTCACTGCTATGCAACTTTAACCTGAGAACCACTGAAGCTACAACAGTCCAACTTTTAAAGGAACCCCCCCCCCCAGTTTAAAAACAGTTCTTGTTGAGAAAAACAAGCATATCTGGAAGAAATGTTTGAACATTTTAAAGTAAAATTCTTCAATCTGGTGCACTTTATGCAGAATTACTAAAGACTAGATCTAGGGGGTACAACTCTAAACACCCATATGAAAAAGATTGGTTTATATTTTAATAATTAAATAAGTATGTGAGCATAACCAGTAACCTACCATAGCCAATAACAAATACATGTAACGTATTTTATTTTTGTTGTTCATTCATATCTTATTTTACTATTTTATTTATGCATATTTTTGTATCTCTCCAGTTTAAAACGATATATGTCTGGTTTACTGTCCTATAGTATACATTGGAATGATTTCAAACCTGTTTTATCCCAATAATTATAAAGGAGTGCCTTGGAAATATGTGTTTACATAAATTGTGATCAAAACGTTTGAGACCCACTGAGATAACTTAGACTAAAGTGAACTATCTAAACACTCAGAGTCCTTACCTCACTGAGCTGTAGTTATCAGCCTCAGTCTGACTGGAGAGGACTCTCCCTCCACATCATTATAGACACATCTTCTTCTAATATCCGTTAGAGCAGCTAGCACCAGATGCTAATAACAACAGCGCGTACCGGTCCCTCGCTCCCTCGCTCACTCGCACTTTGGCTGTGAGCTGCGGGTGTTCCGGTTTAACTGGTTCCCCGATCAACTGGTTGACAGATGTGGAGGCGTGGCCTTCGACTGAAATACACATTTCGATCGCTTCTTCTGTCGTTTACATACATCTTTTGGTATATTTGGCTGGATAGAAACACTTTGATGCACATTCAGTACCAGTGTGTGAGGTTGTGGTTACGATGGCGATATCCGGACGCGAACAGCGAGGACTACAAAAAGAAAAACGAGTTGACATGGCCATGTCTGTTCAAAACATTGCGAGCTCCAATAAATCATTTAAACCAGCTATTGTTGTCAGACTTATTACTGAATATCGTTCTTAATGTGATACCAAGTCCATCTGAGACCTGTGTACACCTTCAGACAGCCTCCAAGTGAAGCACACGTTGTTTACTCACAGTTTGAAAGCAGCGTGGAGAAGTCTTAAGCTGTGTTAAACTGTGATCCGCTCGAATAAATCCTTAAAACCAGCTATTGTTGCCCGAATTATCACTGAATATCGTTCCTAATGTGATACCAAGTCCACCTGAGACATGTGTACACCTTCAGACAGCATCCCAGTGAAGCGTACGTTGTTTACTCAGAGTTTGAAAGCAGCGTGGAGAAGTGTTCAGCTGTGTTAAACTGTGATCCTCTCAGGTAAACTGTGATTCGCCCATGGAAAATGGGATCCGCCCAGATGAAACTGTGTTACATCTTCTGTGGCTATCTACCAGCGATCATGTTTAATATGAAAGACACACACATACATCCCTTATAAAAACGCCATTCTGCAGCACTCATCCAGATCAAATGTGACTGTTAACTCGTTTTGCAAAGATAGCAGCAGAAATGTCATTGCTGCATGTGCAGGGATATTTAGACTTTAAAATGCTGATGGGTCATTAATCTTGGTCTCGGCAAACAATATTAGGAATCTTCTATTCAAACTACATAATATTCAGTCTCCATCGACATGAAAATAACAAAAAAGTTCATGCTGGACTCAAACCCGAGTCCCAACAGCGAAAGTCACTCCAGCCCTGCACGTTATGAGTGCACCACGGATCAACACGACATATCGAACCACCACACTACAATATTTTAGATTAACCTTGTTAAAAAGTTCCAGAAAAATGCAACCCGACCATCATTTATAATGTGAGCGAATGTATGTACACTTTAAGCCATATAATATACTGACTGAGGTCTGTATCAAGCCTCATTAAGACCCACCGAGATCAGATATCCTTGTTTATACAAGTATAAACGGGTATCAAATCGACATCATATTAATAACGATATATGATACAAATGTAAGACTGACAACAAGAATAGTTTGTAAAGGATTTATTGACGTTAGAATTATTAACAAAGCACTTATATACTAATAAAGGAATGGCTTATCTAAAGCCAGTTGAGTAGCACTTTAAATGTGTTGACTCTATTAAACCTGATGTACTTTATGATTATGTTCAAGTTTGTATCTTCTTGGTCTTATGCACTTATTGTAAGTCGCTTTAGATAAACGTGTCAGGTAAATGCAATGTCATGTAATGTAATTGACGTGAGTGTTTTGAACACTGTTATTTTATTTTTGATTCTCTGAGAAGTGTCGTGTTGATCCGTGGTGCACTCATAACGTGCAGGGCTGGAGTGACTTTCGCTGTTGGGACTCGGGTTTGAGTCCAGCATGAACTTTTTTGTTATTTTCATGTCGATGGAGACTGAATATTATGTAGTTTGAATAGAAGATTCCTAATATTGTTTGCCGAGACCAAGATTAATGACCCATCAGCATTTTAAAGTCTAAATATCCCTGCACATGCAGCAATGACATTTCTGCTGCTATCTTTGCAAAACGAGTTAACAGTCACATGTTATCTGGATGAGTGCTGCAGAATGGCGTTTTTATAAGGGATGTATGTGTGTGTCTTTCATATTAAACATGATCGCTGGTAGATAGCCACAGAAGATGTAACACAGTTTAACCTGGGCGGATCCCATTTTCCATGGGCGAATCACAGTTTACCTGAGAGGGTCACAGAACACAGCTGAACACTTCTCCACGCTGCTTTCAAACTCTGAGTAAACAACGTACGCTTCACTGGGATGCTGTCTGAAGGTGTACACATGTCTCAGATGGACTTGGTATCACATTAGGAACGATATTCAGTGATAATTCGGGCAGCAATAGCTGGTTTTAAGGATTTATTCGAGCGGATCACAGTTTAACACAGCTGAAGACTTCTCCACGCTGCTTTCAAACTCTGAGTAAACAACGTACGCTTCACTGGGAGGCTGTCTGAAGGTGTACACAGGTCTCAGATGGACTTGGTATCACATTAAGAACGATATTCAGTAATAAGTCTGACAACAATAGCTGGTTTAAATGATTTATTGGAGCTCGCAATGTTTTGAACAGACATGCCCATGTCAACTCGTTTTTCTTTTTGTAGTCCTCGCTGTTCGCGTCCGGATATCGCCATCGTAACCACAACCTCACACACTGGTACTGAATGTGCATCAAAGTGTTTCTATCCAGCCAAATATACCAACAGATTTATGTAAACGACAGAAGAAGCGATCGAAATGTGTATTTCAGTCGAAGGCCACGCCTCCACATCTGTCAACCAGTTGATCGGGGAACCAGTTAAACCGGAACACGGGCGCCAGATAAGCCAACATCCCCCATTTTCATCACTTGCAGCGCCCATCGTACAGGGCAAATGAAAAGTGTAACCGGGATGAAAAGGGTGTTACATTTACTTAATTATGAATGTTGTTACATCAAGGCCGAAAATTAGGATGAGCGCCAACGGTCAAAACTTTTTTTTTTTATCCCAGAGCTGTCAGCACGGCGTCTCCACAGATCTGACGCCCCCTGGGCCCTTTCTCATTTCTCTAACTCCCCTCCTCGACTCCTATCCTCGAGACTTAGTCCCGCTCACAGGAGATGCGAGCGCCCGCGGAGGAGCCGAGGAGGGGAACCGAGGAGAGAGGAGTGGAAGCAGCAGGCGGTTAGAGAAATGAGAACTCCTCTCCTCTGAGCGGTCATTTTAAAGAGACGTCCATTAATGATGACAGAAGGCACAGCAGCCCTCTGTCTGATGGACAGATGTGTTCATGATGACTTATATATTTACTTTGATTCATTCACAGTGCGGTATAATGAGACAATAACAGGCTACAGATGCGGACACACACACACACACACACACACACACACACACACACACACACACACACACACACACACACACACACACACACACACACACACACACACACACACACACACACACACACACACACACACACACACACACACACACACACACACACACACACACACACACACACACACACACACACACACACATTGAGTGGTCCAATTCTACCTTTTTATATTGATATAAAAGCAACAGAAAGATAAGTGGTTACAGGTATTTCCTATTTCCTATTCTCAAATGACCTGGGCTGCAGTCGAATAGTCCATTTAGCTTAGAAACCTTCCTAACGGAGTAAAATGACCCAGCATTTGCGTCACTCAACAGAACGATTATGACGGAGAAATTATATCATGAACGTTACGGTGCTTATTAAGCATTTTAAAACGTATGTGGTAAGTTGCCAAAGTGCTTTGTTCTGAACGTTCATCAGTATTATAATCAAAGAGAGAAATATGAACGTTAGTTTTTACTGAAATGATCAAATAAAGTCAACATTTCACAGTCTTTACTGAGCTGTGTGGGGTTTGTTCAACTTTTAAAAGATGTTTGAATGGTGATATACACAGTGATAGATGTTAAGGACTAACGTTTATAATAAATACATCTGTATTTCTTTTAAGATCTTTAGTTCATACAATCATACGTATTGGGATCATTGGTATTAATGTGGACCGGAGGGAGAGGGTGACGAGCATATGTTTCACTTTCCTTTTTTATTTCAATTCCAACTTTGGTCATGAAGAATATGTTTCTCTGTTGTCCACGTTCATAAAGCAAAGCAGCAGCATCAGAGCACGGTGCAGAGTCTCTAGATGAGTTCACAGTAGTCCCTCCTTCTTATTGAACATCCATGTTGTAGTCCGCTGTATAGAAAACTGTAGTTTCCATAGTTTCCACACAGCAGCAGACGCACACAATGACGTCCGCTGGCGCATCATAAACACGTCGGATAGTGAAAGTGCATCCGGATTCTCTAAGTACCGCAGTCTCTTCTCCTAAGTCCTTTTGCATTCTCCTATCCACTATCCCTTAACCCCGTGACGTTTCACTCGGAGGTCAAGGAATAGACGATAGGGTTAGAATTTAGGAGCTGATTTTTGGATTATCGGACCGCAACCCGGGATTCATGTGTAACTGAAGTGGCATTTTCCCAAACTTAATTTGGTGGCAAATAAATCCTTTGAATTATTTATCAAATTGTAGTCGAGTAAGGACTGAAAATAGTCTTGAAGGCTGGAGTAACCCACTTTCACATGTTGATACATTATTTATGTTCACAACAGACTAGAAAACATAAATAGAAGATGGGACACATTATCTTTGTAACCCTGTGGCATCCGATTGTAAGTGTATCGCTGTCTTTGGTAGGTGAAAGCAAATATATCTTGGACTTTTGGATCCAATGGTAAGCAAAAGAATGCATTGGCTAGATCTATCACTGTGAAATATTTGTGACCTGGATTAAGATTTTGTAATGCCACATGTGGATCGGGAACAGGAATATTAGCAGTTTTAGTGAGATTGTTGACTTCTCTTAGATCATGGACCATTCTCCATCCCTTGTTTCCAGCTTTTGGTACTGGCAAGATGGGAGTATTCCAATTTGAACCAGTGTGTCTGATTACTCCAGCTTGTAACAATCCTTGTATGGTGTTTCCTATCCCATCTATTTGTTCTTGCTTCAATTTGTATTGCGGGCGCCAACATGGTCTGTAATTTTCTACCAGCTCCACTGAGACTTCATGTTTCACTAATCCAACATCATAGTCTCCAGTGGTCCAAAAATGTGTAGGCACCTGCATCAGCATTTCTTCTGTGTCCGGATGGTTTGTGTGTTCTCGTCCATGATCTCTGTCCAATTCTTGCTTCTCCAATAGTCCTTGTTCCTGGCTATTGTTTCCAATCCTCCACATCGTCTGGTCTGTTGATCTCCACAGAAAAGGTGATTCTGTTGCCAACCATTCTTTGTTCAATGCAGCCTTTATCATTGGACCCAATGATCTGGACTCGGCTCCTATGGTCATGGCGAGTGTGACATGAGGAACAGCTTCGTCAGATAAATTGTACCATTGTTTTTGTTCTGGTGTGAGTTTTACCGCTGCTGCTACACCCTGCGGTCCTACGTAGATGTCTGCTACAGTCAAATCTTCCATCTTTCCCTCTTTATCTTCCATCCATGCATCTTGATATTCTTCATCTGGCCTCCTTAGATAATTGTACGTACAATGTAGGGGATCTCGGGGGGGCCCATAGGGTCCCAGTGTATTTATCCATGGCTTCCAGGCCGTGTACGTTCTTTGGACATGAGGAGTATCGATTTCAGTGGTGATTAAGCGGCTCCAGTACACCGTGGTTGTGTCATTTTCTTCGTTGTTTTCTGGATTTGCTGCCATCATCATGATTCTCTGTTGTCCGTCGTATGTCTGGTAGAGTGGTATCTGGCCTGGAAATTGGATAATCAGCCCATCTGGTGTGCATAGAATTCTTGCTCCTGATTTTACGAGCAGGTCTCTTCCCATCAGATTTATGGGACAGTTTGGGGCATAGAGGAAAGGATGTTGCAGGAGTTGCTTCCCAATTTTTGTGACCAATGGTAATGTATATCTCTGTACATCAATTTTTCCCGAGTATCCAACAGTTTTGAGGGTGTGTTTTGAGAGTGGTGGTGGTTTTCCCTTCAATTTTGTCAAACAGGAAGCTGTGGCTCCTGTATCCACCATCATTTCCACCTTCTCTCCCTCAATCTCACAGGTGACCATTGGTTCGTCTTGGGCTGGAATTGCTTCACCTGTGATTGAATCCTCTGGGCCTCCTCATACATATGGACCACTCCAAGCTGTCAGAGGCATTTGGTTCATGTTTGGCACCTCTCCTCCTGGTTGTCCCTGGGATCCTCTGCCTTTTCCTCTGAAACTTCCTCCACCTCTTTGCTGGTATTGCTTTTGATTTTCTGGCACCGCCTGAGCTTGAACTGTTAGGGGTGTCTGCATTACTGTCTCTGTTTCTATGGTCTTCTCTGCTGTAGTTGCCATTTGCCTTGCCGCTTTCTTGTTTTTATTAGCTTCGGTATCTTTTTCAGCTATTTGTATCTTCACTAGTCTCCTTGCTTGGATTTTATCGTCTTCATCTAGTCCCGTTTTTGCTGCCTGGTGTCTGATATCGTGGTGTATGAGATGTTGTCTCCATTGTTCAGCGGGTTTATTGTCCAATCCCACCACTTCTTCCAGACGTGCCTGCACTGCCAAGGGAAGGGCTTTAATGACAGAGTTCTTCCACACCATTTCAATAGCTGGAGAAAGATCATGTCTTTCACCCGTGCAAGCCTCCCACACTTCTTCACATTTCTTCAAGAATACATGCATGTCTTCCCCTGTCTCCTTCTTTAAGCTGCTGAGAGCATGTAAACTGCGTGTTGTCGGGTAGATGTGACGAATAGCAGCCCAATAATTTGACCTGATGTAGTTGAATGGAATGTCATCTGGGTCATTTGTGCAATTGGCCTCGGAATCTATTGCTCTTGCTTCAAGTCGTCCTTCAATCCGTCCGAGCAGGGCCCTTATGTCTCCCAAGCACAGGTGGTCTTGGGCTGTGTATTTCTCCAGATCATTCACCCACTTCTGACCTCCTTTGATGAGTGGAGGTAGTTTTCCCACTAATGCTTCCATGTCCCTGTGATTCCATGGTTGGTATTGAAATCCTCCTTTTCCGGCTGCTATCAATGGCATGACGCGATGTGCTGTACTCCTGAGTCTTTCAGCTATGGGCGCTGTCCACGTTTGTTGGTTGATTTCATCGCCTCTGCTTTTCCTTGAGGGTGTTGTAAAACCCTGTTGTTGCCGTGTTTGTTCTGGGTATCCTGAATGTGCACTGTCATTGTCATCTCCTTGTGCTCTGTAATTTTGTTCATCAGGAGAGTAATTTGTTCGGCGTGTGGATTGAGAGTCTTCCCATCCCCGAGTTGTTTGTTCTTGTTGTCGTCTTTCCGCCAGACATTGTTGGTGTTTATCTTCTTCCCTTTGTCTTTCTGCAAAAATGTAATTATTGGTCTCTTCTTCTTCTCGTCTTTCTTCAGCATGCCTGTCTTCCATTTCTTGTCTGTGTTTCTTTGCATCTTCCTCTGCTGTTTGTGGTTGAAGAGAGAAGATAGGCCCAGCTTCTTTCACATAAGCAGCCATTTTTCCTGGATCTGCACCCGTTGATCTGTTGGTTGACTGAAATGACATGGGTGTTTGTAATATGTCCCGCTGAAGTTGGCTGTCTGTAGGCATAGTTGTTATTGCGTGCTTTTCGGCTAGACGTTTGTGTTCCTCCAGCAGCTGGTTGGATTGAGTCGTGAGCATTCTTACTCCGTATTCCAATTCTTGAAGACGTCTTGTTGTGGGGACTCCATCCAATTCCAATACTCCTCCCAAAATACCGAACGTTGGGGCTTGTATTGAGGGTTGAAGGAGAGGTTTGTTTTCTGACACGTAGGGGGGAGGTTTTCCAATCAAGTCTGGATAGAGCTTTGGTGTTTGGATCACTGGAGTGTCTTCCAATTTTTCCGTTGTGTCTTCTGTTGCTCGTGAACTTGCTTCTTGGACGATGCACATGTTTGCCATCCCACTAACAGAATACTTTAAATGGAGCATCAGACTTGTAACTTGTGCTTTCCTTGTCTCCGCTTTTTGCATAGCAATTTTTGTAGGTCCATACCAAGAGGGTTGTCCGGCTTTGATCCATGCTTGTTGCTTACGCAGATATTCTCCATTTTCATGGTCTATTACAGCTTTTCTATGAGCTTTCGTTGGTGCTGGTTGATCATCAGCTGGATACAGTCCTCTTGTTTGCCATTGTTCCAACATTTTCTCCATTTGGCTCCATGTCTTTTTTCTAAGATTTGGAGCCGTTATAGCATCTGATCTGATTTTTATCCTTCCCTTGATATCTGCAGTTGAGCCTGGCTCTGCATCTAGTCCCATCTTAGTTTGTTTTGGTGACATGTTCTCTACCTATTTATGAAGTTATCAAAGATGAAGCACTAATCCTCTGACTAGCACCTGCTTTGCTGTTCTTCCGAACTTTAAATCCCCCCTTTTTTTAATTTTTTTTTTAATCGATCTAAAAAATAGAAATGATTTATTTATTTATTGAAATTTTTAAATCAGAATGGTTAGGAAATACAAATTGTACAGTGTGTAGTTTTGACTTTAAGATATGAATATTAGAAATGTGGTGAAAATCTACTGTGTTTCACTTTTCAAATATTTGGAATTATGTAAATGTCATAACTTGTGTTAGCTTCAATACAGTTGTTTGCTTATTTGAAAAAGTATTATATAAAGTGTCTTATCTTATAATTAGAAACTACTTGCAATTCTATCTCGGCAATGAGGCATGTGTGTATTTATAACACTTAGAATTAGACTTCAAAATGCTATTGAGTGTTTCCTCTATGTAATAATTCTGTACTACCAGCAGAGTGCGCTATTGTAATTTTCAGCTTAATCCACTAGGGATTACTATTGCAAAACTAACCTGTATTTAAGAAAAACTTATTTTCTTTTCTAAAAAAAAAAATAGAAAGAGAATTACCCTAGGGAAGAATATTACACTTGGTTAAAACGACACAGCACATAATCGCCAAAACACTTTTTCAAACTGGAATATTTCATAAACGTCAATTCAAGCAGAAAAACTTCCAATATCAGACCCCTATGAATGCCAAACTTCCCACGGTAAGATAACCTATCTATTTTATAATTCCAATTTTGCAAAGAAATGTGATTTGTCCTTCTCAAGAAGGAGTAGGACTGGGTGAACACAAACAGAGTCTCACTTCTTCAATTAGCATTTCACGAAATGGCGACTGCCGTGTGGTTTATTGTAAACATGCTGGCAAAACAAGATGGCAACTTTTCCAACCTTTGACCTGAAGAACAAAGGGATTTTACAACACCTCGTGGCTTTCACAGCGGAAAGTTTTTCAAATTCAACACAAAACAACAATGCAGTTTAAAATAACATTTCTATTTAATGTACAATTTATAAATGGGCCTCATACCCTTACGTCACAGTTCTCTACCCATGCACGTAATTCTTTGACTTTAAGAGCCAGTATGATTACCTCCTCTGTTTAAACACGCCATGTTGGGACAAATTTAAGACGCAAATCAAACACAATCAGCAGAATATCGTCTAACTAACGCACGAATGTCGCACTTCTCATCGTAATCCACACGCAATGTCTGTTTGAAAACAGGAAAACAACCACTGAAAGTTTCAAACCTTTCAGGCCTTTTCCTCGAAAAGGACTTTTTTATAAGAAAGGCCTCACACTGTAATTAAAACACTCACTCAACTGTGTTCTTGTTTAAATAGTCTCCAACCATTCACGTTAACTTAAAACGTAACAAGAAACGCAATTGAAATGATTGCCAAATCACACAAAGGACTTTTAAAAATTAACAAACACTCTCTCCAATCATCTCAGTTTCCACTGGGATTTTGTTCTTTTGTTTAAATAGCCACACGCTATTCACGTTAACTTAAAACGTAACAAAGAACACTATATTGGAGCGATTAGCCTCTTGCCGACATGTAATAACAGACAAACGAATAGCATGCAGGGTTGGGTATTAGAAAGCCTCACTGGAATCAGAACATTCACTCAACTGTGTTCTTGTTTAAATAGTCTCCAACCATTCACGTTAACTTAAAACGTAACAAGAAACGCAATTGAAATGATTGCCAAATCACACAAAGGACTTAAAAAAAAATTAACAAACACTCCCTCCAATAATCTCAGTTTCCACTGTGATTTTGTTCTTTTGTTTAAATAGCCACACGCTATTCACGTTAACTTAAAACGTAACAAAGAACACTATATTGGAGCGATTAGCCTCTTGCTGACATGTAATAACAGACAAACGAATAGCATGCAGGGTTAGATATAAGAAAAATAAGTAAAAGTAACTCACCCTGCTTGTGACAAAGCAACGCCTCGTGTTATATGATTGTTGTCATTAAATTTGGTTGTTTTAACATTAATTTCCCAGCTATTTTCGGGAACCGGAAACAGCAGTCCAACACACAGTCCTAAGATTTTCCTGCATAAACTATTGAAGAATTTGATTTAACGGGTTTCTTCTTACCGATTGTTTGAGATCTCTTGTGTGTCAGACGATTGCGTTCCGGGTCCAGGCCACAGCCGGCTGGATTGTCTCTCCCGTTCCAACTAGTATCACGTCGGCTTTGTCCCAATTGTTATCTGTGTGTGAATTTTCTAGCGTCCAGGAGAGAAGTTTAAAAAGGAGACTAAATGGAGTCTCTGAAAAGGTTCAAATTGGTACTTTAATTAATAAAAAGCGTGGTGATGTCACAAACAGAATATAGTCCGAACAGAAATACAGCTGTGGTTCTGGCTCTGGTCGTGAAGAAGAGAGAGCCCGTTGGCTCAGGTTGGTTGAATATATATCCTCTGCTGGCTCCTCCCTGCGGGCCGGCTCTCAACATCCGTTGTTACGCATATCAGAGGATAAAGACATTGTACATTCAATATATATCTAAACACGCCTTTTCTCTTCCTTAACTCTTTCATGACTTTTCATTTAACACATTCTAAACGCTGTAATCAATACTCCTAAAAATACAGCAAATACTTCACAGCAGTTTGGTTTCCGGTTGGTCTGAATGTTGTCACATTCTAACCACATCTGTAAACAATAACGTAATCAAATAAACTGTACCTTATCCAACAATAATAATATCTCGACGTCTATAGTTGTAGTGTTGAAATCAGTAGGTTTCGATGTGCAACATCATATCATATTGGTGCTAAATTCACCTCTATAGTAAATGGTATATTAGCCTCATGCTAACCGGAGATGAAGGATTTTCAGAATAAAAGCTTAACAAGTTCTTGTGCACAAGAACTTCTGGTTTTTCAGTGTAAAACAGCAATTAAACTGACTGTGTGTTTAAGGTGCACTATGCTCTCAAAACATTGATTTTAATTTCTAACACTAGGGAAACATGGCGGTTAAAAAAGCACGTTTGTTATCTTGGTTATAAAAAAGATGCAAATAAAGTAGGTTACGTAGCTTGAAATAAGTCAACGTTGAGTAGCACCAATCATTTTATCTTGGGAGAAAGGAAAGTCCTGGTTGTTACAACTCCTGACTTTTGGAGCATTTTCTCTGAGAGTGTCATTGCATTAGGCGCGTTCACACCCCAGTACTTTTCTCACTTTAGTTCCGAAATGTCGCGTTCACGCCAAAAAGAGCCGGAACTAGAACCTTTGTACCCCCTTTTCCGTCCCTGCTAGAGAGCAGGGACTTTCGTGGGAGAAAAAGGTTCCTGTGTCTGATTGGCTGGGCGGAATGCAAACCACGCCCCGTAAAACTCCCGAAAAGTTTTGTGAAGCTGCCATTTTATTATCCTCGCGTTAGCATTATTAGCATTAGCATTAGCCCCGCGCACAAACGCAGAGAGACTAACTTATGGCAACACAAAATAACACATGGGAGCGGTGGAGATGAGGAGGTGTCGGCGTTCTGGCGATTTACTCGGAAGGCTTCAGTAGAAGCTGCTGGGAGTCCCAGCAGCTTCTACTGAAGCCAGTCCCCCACTCCGGGGACTTCCGGCCGGGGACAGTAAACCCAACGCAGAAGAAGAAGAAGTGACGTCAGCGGCTTCATTTGCCTAAAACAGCTTTTATTTTATAGGCTTTTAGCTTTTTTACAGTTATTGTTATTTACGATGCATTCATTATTAGGGATTCAAAACTGTTTTACAATGTCTGAAGGTTTTAATTTCCCAGAAGCAATACTTGATGTATTTGTCTCTTGGAATAACATGTATTATACCATGTAAACCTCTACAACACAGAACACCCCAATTATTTATTTCCTGGGGGATTTTTTGACTACACTCGTGTGTAGTCAAGCTGTGTCTGCTAATTATGTTTTGTGTGATTGCTCTCTTTCTCTGCTGTGTTAGCTTTGTTCATTTGTACCTGCAGCTACACAGCATAGATCACAACTATTAAGTTCTGTAGGGAGATTATCTTGGTTGCATTTGATATGACTTACTTGATTCCACTTGGAAGACATGCTTCTAGAGTTCCAGCTTGAAGTGCTCACGGTGCGTGTTCTTGTGCGACTGATTTCAGTGTTTAACTGGATGGATGGGCAGCGGCAGGAGAAGCACACGGAGCCTTCAGTTGGCTCACCAGTCGTTTTCGGAGTCCCAGTGCCACTCTCGGTGCTTAACAAGCTGGACCAACTTGGACCTGCCTATAATTTGCAACATCACCCAATCATTTCCAAACTCGCTTCTGCGCTCAATGGGAGAGAAACACACTTCAAACATCATTATGATGCCAATGTTAACACATGCGAAGAGATTCCAACACTTTGTAAGACTTTTGAGCCCTGAGTCAAAGTCTGCTTTGCACAATGCACTCAGATTATCGTTTTCTGTGCAGACAGCCGTGAAGGCTCTTCTGTTGGTGTCCCCAGCCTCTCAGTGTGGAGCTCAATTTCACGCTCAGGTCAGAAGGGAAAGTAATTCACTAATTCCAACTGCAAACAGATGGCATTAATTATGTCAAAGTGTGCAGTGTGAGGTTTCCACTACATTATTGAAATGATGACACGGTGGAACATGTCTGTGGCTCTTTGTTGCCCATCTCTCTTTCTTCTACTTCTTTTCCCCCCTAATCCATCTTTGATGTGATCTTCACTAGCAGGAACCACGCCACAACAATGTGATGTTTGTACGTTTATTGAAGTAACATGTGAATGATATGAGGGGGGTGAAGAGATGATCTGGGAGGACGAGCTGTGGTCCGTGCAGTGGGAGACTCAGAGTGGGGGTTCCGTCTCCGGCATGATCTGCGTGGGCTGATTACGGGCCCCCCAGACGATACCTGGAATTAAGGTGTTAGTATATACAGTATATATACATGCACCGTTTAAATATAAATGGTGACGGGCAGAGGATGTTGGGATGAAGGGATGAGGGATGGAGGGATGTAGGGATGAGGGATGGAGGGATGAAGGTATGATGGATGTAGGGATGAGGGACGTAGGGATGAGGGATGTGGGATGTGGGATGTAGGGATGAGGGATGTAGGGATGAGGGATGTAGGGATGAGGGACGTAGGGATGAGGGACGTAGGGATGAGGGACGTAGGGATGAGGGACGTAGGGATGAGGGATGTTGGGATGAGGGATGTTGGGATAAGGGATGTAGGGATGAGGGATGTTGGGATGAAGGGATGTAGGGATGAGGGATGTAGGGATAAGGGATGTAGGGGATGAGGGATGTTGGGATGAGGGATGTAGGGATGAGGGATGTTGGGATGAGGGATGTAGGGATGAGGGATGTTGGGATGAAGGGATGTAGGGATGAGGGATGTAGGGATAAGGGATGTAGGGATGAGGGATGTTGGGATGAGGGATGTAGGGATGAGGGATGTTGGGATGAGGGATGTAGGGATGAGGGATGTTGGGATGAAGGGATGTAGGGATGAGGGATGTAGGGATAAGGGATGTAGGGATGAGGGATGTTGGGATGAGGGATGTAGGGATGAGGGATGAGGGATGTAGGGATGAGGGATGTTGGGATGAGGGATGTAGGGATGAGGGATGTTGGGTTGAAGGGATGTAGGGATGAAGGGATGAGGGATGGAGGGATGAGGGGCTGTAGGGATGTTTGAGGGAGGGAAGAAGGGATGGATGGATGTATCGCTCGGTGTGAGTCGGAAGGGGAACTGTATCGGTAGAAGGGAGAGGGAGGGTGGGTTGAAAGGATGGAGACGAGCAGTGGCCGGAAGTTTTGCCGGATATAAATAGGGGTGGCCGTGGTTCGAGGCGGAGTTTTAGGCGTGGCCATGCTCCTGAACCTATGTTAACAATTTAACCTCATTTGTTTCCTTGATTTCTGGTATCTCATCATGACTGTGTGCATAACTTTCAAATCAAATGTCCATCTTTCTGCAGTCTGTCTGTTGTCAGAGTTGTAAGCCAAAATCTCCTCACAACTTCAAAGGGTGTCTGTGTCTGTGAACCCATAGGCCTTTCTAAAGCCCGGATTTATCACTTTCTCTTCATGTCTGTCTACGCCTCGTCCCTCATTTTCTCAGCACTGCTCTTCCTCACACACTTTGAGCATTTCCCTGTGACCGCCTCACCTGTCTGCAACACAGCTTTTTGCATTGCATCGTGTCTTGTGTGTCTTATACTTTATATTTCAACTTGTGGATTTATTTTTTCCCCAAATGTTCTTCTCTTTGGTGCACTGTTTTAAACCAATGTGAACTGTTGCCATGGCAATCCGACTGACAGGCCGATGTTGACGGGCAGAAAGATACTTACATGTGTGTAGCCTGTGTGTGTGTGTGTGTGTGTGTGTGTGTGTGTGTGTGTGTGTGTGTGTGTGTGTGTGTGTGTGTGTGTGTGTGTGTGAGTGTGAGTGTGTGTGTGTGTGTGTGGCTAAGATGATTGGGTAAGAGAAGAGCAGGCTGAGCGCTGATTGAAGCTCGGAATAACATTAAGGCAAGCCTTTCTTTTCTCCGTCTCTGTCTCTGCTCTCTTTCTCCCGCTGTCACTCATTGGCTGCCTCGTCTGCCTCATCACTTAGAGCCTGTCTGTGTCTCTGTCTCTCTATTTGTCTCACTATCTCCTTCCCAGCTGTCCTTATCTCTCGTTTCCTTACTATGTCTTGAAGAAAAGTTTCTTTTCTCTCTGATATTTGAAAGGAATGGCCCCTAAGTCGGATAGATATTAAAAAACGCACTCTCTAAATACATTTTCACGGATGCAAATGGACCTCAATTACAGTGTGTGTTACAGAGAACAGCAGCTAGGACTCTGATTAATGTCAAAGTCCTGTTTCTGTGACCACATTATGATTGGTTGTGTACTTGTGTGTGCAATGTGTGCATAGGCCTTTTAGTATGAGCAATTATTTTATTTTTCTTGTGACAAACTGAAAGCAAATGCCGAGTTATTGTCAGTAGCTTCGGTGGTTTGTACCTCCTTAGAAATGTCACCCTATGATTAGCAGAGCCCTCTCTTGTTAGTCACTCGACTCCTTTTTGGAACACTCCATATCAGAGGCAACTATTATTTTCTCCGTCCTGTTTTTCATCCTAATTGCTTCTCGTTGGGTCTTTGCCTGAGTTATAACTTCTGACATGAGTATAGCTATTCACACACAGGGAAGAAAAACGGGTTCACACTCGTAATGATTTGTTTTAACCCGTGTCTTTTGAAGTTATTGTAGCCGGAAAAAAACGTCATTTAATTGGTGCGGAGGTGTGATCTAAAGGATATGATCTCACTATTCCTGTTATTATCGACAGGCCAAATTCAGACAACATGCATCCATTCAGAATTCACCAGGACCTCATCTATCTGCAGAGTTCTGTGAGTGTAGAGACATCTTGAGCTATCATGAGGCGACATCCCTCTAACAGAATTAGGCCAGCGCCACCTCATGAACATAGTGTATTCCTGCATCAAACACCTGCAGCAGGTACTGAGAGGCAGAAGTGTTACATGCCCCACCTGCCTTTGATCAGTTATTTACGGATTCCAAGAGAAAACGGCTTCTTTACCAAAATGTATATTCAAATCATTATGTTTGGCGTTATGCTCCAGTTTGCGTTTTCACTGCACGCCGTTGATACGATAAAAGCACACATTAGTAATTCTGTCAACTCTCCCTCTCTTCAGTATATTTTTCTAACATTTCATGTCATTATCTTTTCCCCTGTTATCCTCTTTTGCTCCCATTTCAACTGCAGATGCTAGTCCTGCTCTCCTGCGTGTCTAGCCGTTTTATATTTCCACATTATGAACATTAGCATAGCAGCTGCACATGGAGGCTAAATGGACGAGAGTGAACATTAACACCCTTTTACCGAAAAGGTTGCTTTTCTTTGCTTTTCTTTTCTTCCTTGAATGCATTGTGTGTGCCTTTGATCGTTTATTCCCCCGTGTGTGTGTGTGTGTGTGTGTGTGTGTGTGTGTGTGTGTGTGTGTGTGTGTGTGTGTGTGTGTGTGTGTGTGTGTGTGTGTGTGTGTGTGTGTGTGTGTGTGTGTGTGTGTGTGTGTGTGTGTGTTTCTCCACATATACTTTGAACACCCCTCTGTGACTAATGGACAGGGTGGCACAGAGTCCAGTTCTGAAGCCTCCTGTAGTCGCTCCGAGCTAAATGGAGTCCCGTTGTTCACAGGTTTCTGGTGGCAGTGTGGGGAGGCTCCGGTGAGAGGGGTCAGACTCAGGGCACACTGATCTGTCTTTCTCTCTCTATCTCCACTCCGTCTGCTTCTATTTCTTCTTTCTTTATTTCTCCCTCTGCTTATTATTCTTCCTCCTCTGTTCTCTGCCGCAAATGTACTTATTGCAAATGTAGGTAATACTTTATTATTTTAAGGTATACATATTCACCATCAACTAGTTGTTCATTCACATGCATATTAGCAGTATATTGGCTCTTTATTAGTCGTTATAAAACACTTAGTAATGCCTTATTCTACAAGTACTAAACCATTAGTTTTGAGTTTGTCCTCAATAACCCTCTAATTGGTGCTTATTTATTGTAATTAAGGACGTTGTTGTACATGAGTTTGGGTCTTAATAAGGCATTCTCTCATAACACCTAACACATTTCAATCAATCAATCAATCAATCAATCAATGTTTATTTATAGCCCAATATCACAAATGTTACATTTATCTCAGTGGTCTTCACAGTGTATACAGAATATCAGTATGACAATACGACACCCTCTGTCCTTAGACCCTCTGTCCTTAGACCCTCTGTCCTTAGACCTTCACATCGTACAAGGAAAAACTTCCGAAGAAAACCCACAGTTTAAAGGGAACATGGGAGAAACCTCAGGGAGAGCAACAGAGGAGGGATCCCTCTCCCAGGACGGACAGACGTGCAATAGATGCCGTGTGTAAATTGAAAAGATAATACATTTGCAACATAGGTAGTCCAAATGTTTGGAAATGCATGTGTGTATAATAGGAAGATGAATCCACGAGGATATCCATCCAGGACCGATGATCCAGGACCACAGCCACGACTCAAGATCCAGCGCTCGCGATCCAGGAAACAGGACCGCAGGAGCATCCATGACTCCGGATCCCGGCGTATATAGACACCAAAAAGAAAGACATGTGGGGAAGCTGGGTTAATCGGAACATGAGAGTACACAGGTATAGACAGAGAGAAGGAAGAAGTAAGATGTCCCCCGACAAACTAAGCCTATATCAGCAAAACTAGGGGCTGAATCTAATCAGTCCTAACTATAAGCTTTATCAAAAAGGAAGGTCTTAAGCGCACTCTTAAAAACGGATAGGGTGTCTGCCGCCCGAACACAAACTGGAAGCTGATTCCACAAATGTGGAGCTTGATAAGAAAAGGCTCTGGCTCCCATTGTACTTTTAGAGACTCTAGGAACAACCAACAACCCTGCATTCTTGGAACGCAATGCCCTAGTAGGACAGTAGGGTATAATGAGTTCTTTAAGGTAAGATGGCGCCTGCCCATTAAGGGCTTTGTAGGCGAGAAGAAGAATTTTAAATTCTATCCTGTGTTCTATAGGGAGCCAGTGTAAGGCAGCCAGAACAGGAGTAATGTGGTCCCTTTTCCTAACTCTGGTTAGTACACGAGCCGCAGCATCTTGATCTATTCTTACCAACACATGACACTACAAGTGTTAATTGTGACGAATAACTCAAAATGTGGTATTTCTAACTCAGAATATGTTCCCTATTTTAAAGTGAAGTCTTGTTCATAACCAATAAGCTAGTAGTGTCACTCTAATCTAGTTGATGGGGAATATGTGTACCTTAATCTAAAGTGTTACGTAGATTAGGGAATTAAACCCACCAGTTGAGGGCAATGCATTTACGTTGTAATGGTGGCTGTATATGAACATATGGATGTGTCGTGTCCATGTGTGGAAGAAGCAGGAATGTGTGTCAGTACGATGTGGTCGGCTCTGAAGCTATCCTCAGCCTGACCTACTGAACGGCCGGATTAAGCCCATCCACTGCATTCGGTTGGATATAAGTACCCTGCCTCACTCCCAGACACACACTCAAACACACGTACTCGCATACAAACAGAACCAGCTGTCGTCCCCTCCCCCACATATCAGTTGTAGCCAAATATTCAAAATGGATATACAGCTGGGTTAAAAATCACCGTTCATGAGTGGTCATTTGGTCTGGGCTTTAGCATTATGCGCATGTGGCAAAAGGTTAATTGTAGCTAAAGCATCATCCCACGCTAAATTATAGTGATACGCTCGCAGCTTGTGTTTAACCTAGTTTGTATTACATTTAAATCAGGGCATGTTTAAGTGTATTCAGTGATATCATCAGATCATTCATAGTATTTATTAAAACAACAACTAACTAAACAACAAATGTAGATATGTGATGTTTCCAATTGTAGTACCATTATATAATGTGTTTTACTGTATTTTACATTACATTGCATTTAGCTGACGCTTTTATCCAAAGCGACGTACAATAAGTGCGTTCGACCAACAAAATACAAACTTGAAGAAAACAGAATCATAAAAGTACATCAGGCGTCATAGAGCAAAACATTTCAAGTGCTACTCAACTGGCTTTAGATAAGCCAGTCCTTTATTAGTATATAAGTGCTTTGTTAGTAATTCTATCGCTCGAGGTGGAGTCGAAAGAGATGCGTTTTCAGTCTGCACCGGAAGATGTGTAAGTTATCTGCTGTCCTGATGTCAATGGGAGCTCATTCCACCATCTTGGAGCCAGGATAGCAAACCCACGTGTTTTTGCTGATGGGAACTTGGGTCCCCTTCGCAGCGAGGGTGCAGCGAGTCGTTTGGCTGATGCAGAGCGTAGAGCACGCGCTGGGGTGTACGGTTTAACCATGTCCTGGATGTAGGAAGGGCCAGATCCATTCGCAGCATGGTACGCAAGCACCAGTGTCTTGAAGTGGATTCTAGCAGTTACCGGAAGCCAGTGAAGGGAGCGGAGGAGCGGAGTGGTGTGGGGAAATTTAGGAAGGTTGAAGACCAGACGAGCCGCTGCATTCTGGGTGAGCTGCAGAGGTCGGATGGCACATGCAGGTAGACCAGCCAGGAGGGAGCTGCAGTAGTCTAGGCGTGAGCTGACGAGAGCCTGGACCAGAAGCTGCGTGGCTTTCTGGGTCAACTGGGGACGCATCCTCCTGATGTTGTACATTTACAACATTTATTTATTCCTAAAAAGTCTTTTCATTTGTTTTGTAAAGCACTTTTCAATTGTCGTGTACAGAAAAGTGCTATATAAATAAACTTGCCTTGCCTTGTCATTATCCTGGGTTTCATGTTAATGAGAAAAAAACACATTATAATGGCTTTGATATCTTCTGAAAAATGTAGATAGTAAATCCAGAACAGTCGTGCTTGCATCCCAAATGATTTCATTATCATTTAGACTTGATTTTTGCCGCACAATAAAATCTGTGCACAAGAAACTTTTTGAATTAAGGCCAACACTATCATTGGAAGCAGTAATTGGTGGTACGACGCGTGCAAAGTGCACATGTGTGTGTTAATCATAAGAAACATCTTCCGGCAGCTCCCTCTCACGATGCAGCGTACATCATGTGACAGAAACAGAAACCACAGCAGTATCCATTTCAACTCTGTTGGTTTCTCTACTTTGACTTTGTAGTCACTCGCGGCCGGCGTGCACAGTGCACGCTTGTGTTAGTCATGTAAGCAAAGCAGCGGGCGTAAGACAGTGGCCTTCTTTTTGAACGCTTCTCAGACACTTGTGTGTTTAGCGGTGCAGAGAAACCGCCCCTGATGTTCCATATCAAAGAGAAGGCTGGCACACACGCTGCTTCCTGTCACAAAGTAGTGCTGTGTGGGAGCAATGCCAACATGAGAAGGGTGGTGGGAAAAGTCGAAAAAGACACTTTGTTTCATTTATACTTGGCAAGAAACAATATTTCAAGGCAGCATTTTCATTTACTATTCTATTATGCACACTGTCCATATGTTAGTGTTGGGAAAACACTGAATGTCCTCTTCCAACATGAGAGTAACATGATAACAAAGGTATCCCAACTGTAGCTGTGAACATGACAGGATGTATGATGACCTAGAAGAGCATCAGGACTGTGTTAGGCATATGATAGCTATGTGATTAACATGATGGTTCAGCTACACATGTCATGTTTATTGCTTATGCAGGCCTTAGCTAATCTGAACTAAACATTGAATACTGCTTTGAACCGGTATTCTGCATCTTTTGACTGTAACAGTATAAACATGTCAAGGACACTATTCGGGGAACTATTTTGTCCCATGCAGCTCTGTACGTGATGACTGCTTCCATTCTTGCAAGGATGATAAATACATGTATCCTGATATTGAAGATCAAGCCGGTGACGAGAGATATTTTTCTAACAGTCGAAATGGGTCTTTGCATAGCTCTAACAAAATGTTTCATGTGTTGCTTTCCACCTCCGTCTCCACAGAAACAGACATGCCGGGCGGAGGGACTCTGGGCTACTGCTCTGAGCTGTGGAGCTGCCAGAGACTGGAGAGTGGGATTAGACTTGCATGATTGCTTTTCCTGTACACAAACACACACCTTAAGTGTGTACACTTGCTCATTTCCATCCCAATCCTATTTGAAAGTCATGCGGTAATGGGGGAAAATAATATCCATTATGCACAGTCCATGTGCTGTATCTCGGAATTCGCTACTGAGAAATTGTAGAAATGTAAAAAAGCAGAGTACGTCTGTTGTCCTTGTCAAGGTAACCACACTTTGACTATGTCCACATGAACCTGTCTGACTGTCTGCAGGACATCAGCGCCTGGATGGCCTTGAACTTTTTAAAATTCAATGAAAAAAAGACAGGTCATAATATGTGGACCCAGTGGCCCCGATGCCCCACCTGTGCTGGATTCTCTTGCCCCATATGTGAAACCCATTGTCACAAACCTGGGTGTACGGATTGATCGTGATAAACTAGACACACAGATTAACTCTGTGGTCAAATCCAGCTTCTTTCAGCTAAGACTTTTAGCAAAGGTCAAGCCTTTCCTTTCTTTTAATGACTTTGAGAAAGTAATACATTGTTTTATATCCACTAAACTGGATTACTGCAATGCTCTTATTGGAAAGACTAAAGCTTCCCTGTCACGCCTACAGCTGGTCCAGAAAGCTGCTGCACGCCTCCTTACAAGGACAGGCAGGCGTGAACATATTACGCCTGTACTCGCCTCGTTACACTGGCTACCAGTCAGTTTTAGAATACAATTAAAAATGTTACTGTTCGCATACAAGGCCCTACACGGTTTAGCCCCACCGTACCTGGCAGATCTTTTAAAACCATACACACCCACCCGGTCACTGAGGTCGGCTGACAGACTCCTTCTGGTCGTCCCAAAATCGAGGCTAAAGCAGCGGGGAGACGGAGCCTTTGCTGTTGCAGCTCCAAAGTTATGGAACCAATTAGCCCTCCAGGTTAGACTTGCTCCAACTCTGCCTGTCTTTAAATCTCATTTAAAAACCCACTTATTTCCCCTGGCTTTTACTGTACAGACCAGACCATATAGGAGAGTCTTTCAGTCGGTGGCTTCTGATCTGGTTTCATTGTCTCGTGTCCTGTCTGTTTTTATGTATATGCTATGTTTTTTATACAGTTGTTGATGTACAGCACTTTGTTCAACTCTGTTGTTTTTAAATGTGCTATATAAATCAAATGGATTGGATTGGAACCGTACCTTAATATGGTTCAGTATAGTTTGAGTAGAATATGTAGAATTGAGGCAAAGCGTCGACTGAATGCCAATGCAACTTCTGCCCAATGTTAGCCATTTTCTTCACAAATCCTCAAATCTGCAGTTCTGTAGACTCAGACACAATAACGCCAAACAATAGAACTACGTTAAGTAAGAATCAAATAAAGTTGAGGGAGTCTTCCCAAAGTAGTGTGAAGTAGTCCATGACCTATGCTTCACCCCGGACTAGAAGAAGGTTAAGGAGTCGCTTTGGATGGAGCGCATTGACCCGTTGATATCGACCGCCACTGCCGGTTCCCCCCCTTCACTGTGACCACCTGAAAGGGTTTTACTCATTCTCACACCCTCTCTAGCTGTCCACCCGTCTGTGCCCTCCATCTTTTGAGCCACCCACAGCCCCAGTCTAATCCCCCAGCAGGCCCACTCTCCCTGGGACAGGATTAGAGACCTTTCTCCTCCTACTTGGCTCAGGGCTATTTCTCTGCGTGTGTGTGTTTCCTTGTGTTGGTGTGTTTGCAGGAGTATGTGTGTCGAGATATAAACGGACAATGAGCAAGAGCTACAGGGAGGTAGGAATGAATTGGATAGGATAGACACAGAGGGGAGAACGAGAGAGGTAGAAGTGCAGAGGTATAAATCACCGGAGTACAATGTGGCAGACGAAGGACAAAAACGTCTCCTGTGCCTCTCTGGGGGACAGACTGAAGGACCCTGGTGAGGGGGGGGGGGGTACCATGAGGCAGTGTGACGTCAAATCACAGTGAGAAGAAGTCATTTTAAAAATATGGTGGTAATAAATTAACTGCCTACCTGTAGAGCAGGGGTGTCAAACTCAAGGCCCGGGGGCCAAATCCGGCCCGCGACAGCATTTTATGTGTCCCCATAAGAGCTTGCAAAGAATATAATATGTTTATTATAAGGTTACATGCTACTTTACAGAAGCACATTGCCCATAAACTACATGTCCCACAATGCATCTCAAATTAGATTTTTTTTTTCAAAATATGCCGTTTTTCTTAGAATTTGTCTTTTTCTCAGAAGTAGATTTTCTTTTAAATGTTATTTTTTTCCTCCAAAATTTCACTTTTTGTTTTTCCAGAATTAGGCTTTTCTTTTTAAATCATTTTGTGTCATTCTCACTGAAGAGACTTGCAATGATTTGCCCTAGACTTCTGCTTTCAGACGTAATTAATTATGAAGTTATTACCCTATTCGATAATAATCCAATGCAGAGGCAATCATGTAATATAAAACATTATTTTATATTAAATATTTGTATATGTATTTTTATATAGTCTTAAAGTTACAACCGGCCCTTTGAGTGCAACCATAATGCTGATGTGGCCCGTGATGAGATTGAGTTTGACACCCCTGCTGTAGAGCCTAAGGTTGGACACACTTGATGTCCGTTTTGGTTTTTAATTAGTATTAAGATAATGTAATACAACATGTTTATGCTAAACGTGTATACATAGCATTGTTGTAACCTTGAAGAAACCTGATATCGGTGGATGAAAAACTAATTGAAGTTAGGAAGAAGAACATCGTGAACCAAAAGTGAAGCGAGCACAAGGTTCAGTGAGGTTTCTAGGAGTGTGAACTCAGTGAAACTCTGGATGACAGTTTGGGTAAAAGCTGATCTAAGTGTTGGAGGAGAGACAGGTGATGAGAGGGAACGTGAGTCGCTTCCTCAGGGTGCGGACGATGACACAACTTGCTGTAATCCTGATTTGCTAAACAACTATGCAAGAACATTGTGATGTTCATTGTCAAGTGTTTTTCTTTTTTAATGTTTCTAAGACTTCTCTCTAACCTCAGAATGTTCCCCGAAGCAACAAAGGCTGTTTGAACAATTGTCACGTCTAGTCGATGACAGACACGTAAAGTGCTAAGATGTGGCCGGACTGACAACGACCCGTCACAGTCATTCTGTTTGGATGATTGATAAGGCATGAACTATGATCTTTGAATAGCCGCGTTCACACTGCGGTACTTTTCCCACAAAGGTTCATGCGAACTTAGTTCATGCGAGTACAGATCGCGTTCACACCAGAAAAAGTCCCTGGGGGTGGATTAGGCAAATGAAGCCGCTGACGTCACTTCTTCTTCTTCTGCTTTGGGTTTACTGGCAGGCCGCAAACCACTTCACGGCGTATACTGCCGCCCAAAGTCCCCGGCCGGAAGTCCCCGGAGTTGGGGACTGGCTTCAGTAGAAGCTGCTGGTAGTCCCAGCAGCTTCTACTGAAGCCTTCCGAGTAAATCGCCAGAATGCCGACACCTCCTCATCTCCACCGCTCCCATGTTTTATTTTGTGTTGCCATAAGTTAGTCTCTCTGCATTTCTGCGCTGGGCTAATGCTAATGCTAATAATGCTAATGCGAGGATAATAAAATGGCGGCTTCACAGAACTTTTTGGGAGTTTTACGGGGCGTGGTTTGCAATCCGCCCAGCCAATCAGGAATATAGCTATTTTCTCAAAAAAGAGCCGCTCGAAAGTCCCTGCTCTCGAGCAGGGACTTTCGAGGGGGTAAAAAGGTTCGCATGAACTACTTTTAGTACCGGCTCTTTTTGGTGTGAACGCGATCATGAACTAAGTTCGCATGAACCTTCCTTTGTGGGAAAAGTACCGCAGTGTGAACGCGGCTTTTGAATCAGCCATGGGTACAAAATAAACATTTTAGCTACTGTATGTTACGTAGGAAAAGAACAGACAATATTTGTCCAAGATTTGTACTATACCCGAGCCAAAGACCAAAGATACATATTGTATGAAAAGTGTAAATTAGTGTGTCTCTCGTCGAAGCGAGTGATGCCAACGTTTCTCATTAAGTTACAGAATCATTTTTATTTTATAAATGTTAGTTGTACATTGAAAAAGACATTGATCTTTACCTCTAAGCAAACAATGAGATGCCAGGACATGTCTCCTGTTACAGACATGCCCTCTCACAGCGATGTTAAAACACTCTGTAGTGCAACAACAATCCCTTCATGACTTGTAGTAACACCTCACACACAGATCCACACTGCAGTGCTTCCTCCAGTCTGTTGTT
The DNA here is from genome assembly GCF_902827115.2 of Pseudochaenichthys georgianus. NCBI lineage: Eukaryota > Metazoa > Chordata > Actinopteri > Perciformes > Channichthyidae > Pseudochaenichthys > Pseudochaenichthys georgianus. The sequence goes on along the minus strand of NC_047522.1, from coordinate 2,696,854 downwards.
GTTATAAATAAACAGTAACTTGGCACAAAGACATAACTGGAAACACTGGGGGGCGGGAGGGGTGTATAGCAGCTTGTTATCTGAAGTGAACAATCATTTATTATATAAAGGCAAGAAAACAGCATAAATTGCTCATTTTCAAGTTGACTTTAGAGAAGCACAAATACTAGTCGCAGAAATAATCTGTCTTCTTGCATGTGTTTGCAGTTTGACTGTATTTCAGACGATATGCTTCTGCTCCTGGCATCAGATCAACACATGCCTGAGGATATTATTCTTTTGACATGTGTGCATTTACGTAGTCTCTCTTTTCCCCCTCTCTCTGGCTCTATTACATCCTCTCTGTCTCCCTCCATGCTTTTACATTACTCAGTACTGCATTATCTTCCTCCCCTCCCCCTCCCTGTCTCCACCTCTCTCTTAATGTATGTGAAGCCACAGTACCTGAGTCAGCAGTCTGTGTGAAACTCTCTTGTCTCATGTTCTGTTACAGGAAGTGCATGCCGGTCAATACCCTGTCCTGAGTTATCATGTTTCGGGTAATGTCGTACAAACCCAACCCTGCCTTGTTTTATCCCATCATAACAGCCTTTGTGTCCGGGGTTTCTCTTCCTCTCTCACTGACCTGAGGATAGTCATGAAAGGAGATTTATTTTTGGATGAACATGCTAACACACACACACATCACATGTTTCCAGGATTCTGCATGTCCCGTTGAGAGCACAGGTGTCACTGTTGCTGTCCAATGTAATTGCTGGCCTCATGCTCCGCTCTTCTAGCCAGAGTCCTGATCAAGTCATTTCAGACAGCGCCACACATATGGGTAACAGGTTGGGATCTGCAGCAGATTCATTAGAAGGTTTTTTTTTGTGGTTAAGCATGATTTCACCTAGGATAAAGTGTTGAATGCTGATGCAGTTGCTCCTCAGCCTTCCTGGATATGATGTTTTACACATATGTAATGGCAGAAAGACAGATCATAGAAAAAAATATGTGAAAGGAAAAGGCCAATACGCCACTTACTGTACTTATACGATAGGGCTTCCCTCCAATCATTCTTAAAAGGGAGCAAAAGCAGACTAATAAATGCAACATGTTTTGCAAACAATCTAAAATATCAAACAAAAATCCACATATATATCGAGTTAGTAATAAAAGGAAGAATTGGACATAATCAAGAATTAAAAATACATCATGAAGCTTCGTACTATTTTTAATATACTGAAAAATGTATCATCGTAGCTCAACATAGTACCACTTTTTTCTGTCAACAGTGACATATATTTCAAATTCTTACCTAGCTTGGCTGTCATATCATCCCCAAGAGAATCTATTTAGGAATATATATGGTATACTATGTGTTATTCAACTTAGTCTGACTGTACTGCTCTGACTGCAAGGACAAATAATAGGCAAACAAAAGGATGTAGACGCCATTGAAGTTTTTTCTTTCCCTTGAAGAATTCGTTATCATTTGTCTGGCCTATTGTTCCTTTGAGCCGGTTTCTTCAACAATTGGTACCAGTTATTTCTGTCTTGCATTGAGAGACGCATGTGGACAACAACAACACAGAGAGCTGTACTAATGAAAGGAGGAAAGACTGAAAGCTCTGTCACACAACCTTTAATATTGTACTGCTCTTTCTTCCTCTCATTTGATCAGAGACGTCTGCAAAAATACTATCGTCATTATCATATAAAGTGCTTCCATCTTTCTGGTCTTTGTGTGGGCAGACCTGCAGAGATAATTCAGGCAGAAAGAGGGATGGGAAGCCACGATTGAAAGAGTTTCTACTTGACCTCTAGGCCCTAACTTCCTGCTTTAACTTTGACAAAGTATGACCTTTCACACACAAGAACATACAGACATTAGCACACAGTCAACACCTGTCGAGAGCACACACTTTAATACGCACAGTGCAGAAAGAAGTGTGTGCATTTTCTTTTCCCAATGTGGCCATTTCGTGTGCACCTTTGCACGTGCCATTAACTTTTAATGCAAGTTTGCAAATTGTGTGCGTGTGCAGAAAGCCGTGTTATAAACCCACCGAGGGAATGTTTAATTGGTCAAGGCGAGTGTCGAAACGACCCGTTTGACCCGTCAGAGTTCAGATATCAACCGTCTGGACCAGCAGCTCTCGGCCTCAGAGGCCAGCGGGCAAAAGGCCAAAAGGTTCTCACCCCAGAAAGACAAATGTGCCACTTGGAAACGGGCTGAATCTCAAATAGGAGTCACCTTTGGAGACAAGAGGGAGGCAGATAGGTAATAGAGAACCGCAGTGACGCGTCCTAAAACACGGAAGGAAGTTAGCATTTTTACCACTGCCGGTTCCTTCGACAAAAAGCTACGGGATTTCTCCGTAGGGTTTTGGAAAATATCTGGAACTAAGGTCTGTGGTTGAGACTCATTGAAGAGACGGATCACGTTTTGTTCCACGACATTAAATCCATCAGCAGTGACCTCGCTGGTGATTTCTGAAGAGTTGACGTGTCTGAAAAACGATGGTTGTTACCAAGTGGCTGAATAGGACTACAGAAGTTGTCGAGGCCGTTTTACGTCATTACGCCGAACACGTAAACACTCCTCCAAGTGTGTTTGCCCTGTTCTGCTTGAAAGCAAGTCCTCCTGCCTCCTGCAGAGTGTTCAAACAAACGCTTCAACTCGTACCATCTAGAATCTGTATGTTTGAATATGGATCTTAAGTTGGCGTGACGTTGAAGCAGCGACCCTGCTGTAGTTCCTTTATAGCATAACGTTAGCATTTTGCTTCTGGCGACTAGATTTATGATTAGAAAATGATAAAAGTAGGATAGACGTGGAGATTATCCGGCTGAACAAAACGTGATCCGTCTCTTAAATGCGTCTCAACCACAGACCTTACTTCCAGCTATTTTCCTAAACCCTATGGAGAAATTGCATTGGTTTTTGTCGAAGGAACCGGAAGAAGTTTACTTCCGGTTCTCTATAGGACAAAGAGAAAAGCTGCACTTACTCAGGAGTGTGAATACTTGAGAGTTAGAAGAGAAACATACCTATACAGAGACGCACAGAAAATCAGCGGAACATTGTTATTCAGCAAATGAAACAACACATTAGTGCTTGTGGAACGTAAATAGATAGATACTCTTAAATGCAAACAAAACACTTAAATTACTTTTCATATCCTGCCTGTAACTGAAGAAACAGATTATGATGTGTTAACCCATGGATACAGCATGGATAATAAGGATAACCAGGGCCTTAAAGCAGCAAATACACTAGATGTGTTCCTGATATTGACAGGTTATAGCTAGCGGGTAAAGACACAACCTACGCACGTCGTTATTTTTAGCCCCATCTTTTTCATTTTTCTCTGGAAGTGTTTCCTTGTACGATGTGAGGGTCTCAGGACAGAGGGTCTAAGGACAGAGGGTCTAAGGACAGAGGGTCTAAGGACAGAGGGTGTCGTATTGTCATACTGATATTCTGTACACACTGTGAAGACCACTGATCACATTTGTGATATTGGGCTATATAAATAAACATTGATTGATTGATTGATTGATACACATATTAGCAGGGGTGCCTTGAAGCCAGATCAGACATCAACTGTAAACACACGAGTGCTGGGACAAGTGCTTTGGTGCTGTCACTGAACATCTTGTCTGTGAGTGGGCCACCAGCTGTCTTCTTAACCTCTGTTCTCTTTGGAGCACAAGTGGGAAGTGTTAGTCGGCTTATCAATAATGTAATGGGTGAAGACAGAAATACACAACGTGGTGGAAAGGGAGTAAAGACTCAATATACTGGCAACATCCTACAGAGAGTTCACTCGCAATAATGACTTGAGCACAAGTTGCATTCACAGTATACGACCAAATCAATGTGGGTACCAGAGTATAATTGGAAATACTGCAGGTGATGATTGTTGGGAATAAAATGGCCCCCTAATGAAACGTTGGATGTATAAATCGTCATGCCAACAGGAGAATGTGCAGTGGGGAGAGTCAGATGTAAAGAAAGCAGTAACCATTGAGAAATGACAGGATCCTGCTGTGAAATAAAAAGCGGTAAGGTTTAGAAAATAAAATATGCATCCTTTGACCTCAAGGTTTATACGTAGACATGGTTTTGCAGGAGGCCTGTTTGCAAGTAGCTTAAATGTGGAGCCTCCGCCTCGTTGCCTCTGCTCCACTTGGAAGCGGGCTTAGGGACAGATAAGCTGCGCAAACGCCTGGCGGATCATCTCATTTGATTGCACCATGCAATGACAGGGACTCACAGAACAAGAGGGAAGCAGAGTGTGTGGGTGTAGAGAACGAGACAACAGACACAGCAGCAGCAAGATAACAAAGCCGAGGATAGGGGAGGACAATATATATGAGAGGAAACGCATCTTGAATAAATCCCTCTAACCTGGATGTGTTCATGTGGATGATTTAGATAGTGGCTTGGGAGAATGGAGCTTTGTCAACAAGAACTATCGTCACCTCAAGTCTGCTGTTGCTCTCTGGCCGTATGCTCCCTTTCCCCTGTATAGCAAAGCGTGTGTGTATGCCACTGAACATGTGACTTTTGATTGTTCTTTTTCTCTACGTTTCTATTCTCTCCTTTTGTAGAAGTGTTTACGCTCTTTCTCGTGACACTCAGAGTTGTACAGTATGATGTAGCTTTTCAATGTGCTCCAGTGCTGTTGTGGATGTCTGTGTGGATTTATATGGCCTTACTCTTGGATGTGACTCAGGCTGTGTGTGTTAGAGTACATGTATGCTCAATTGAACCAACTCTTTCGTACCCTTTTCAAGATAGACTGGTATTTTCTTTTATTTCCCACTTGTCTACATTCAGCCCTCCATAAAACAGACATTTGTTATCCCCCTACAACAAGGTTTCTCAAACTTTTTCATACCAAGGACCACTTAACCAATAAAAAAACACTCGCGGACCACCTAACTCCACAAATATCCAAAATCACATCGTTTTTTCTAGAACAGATTACAAATCGCCTGAAAATAGAACAAACAAGTGGCAACATGTGTGACGAAGGTGTTGCCCTGGGCTTTATCATGCAATCGAAAGTTAAACTTAAGCTCGTTCCATTATAGAGATATTCCCGCGAGAGTGCGGAAAACATAAATGTATTTATTTATTTCAAATGTGAAATGTTACCAATATACTCGCGGACCACTAGGGGGCGCTCACGGACCACCAATGGTCCGCGGACCACACTTTGAGAAGCACTGCCCTTCAACAAGGTTTCATTTAAAATACGACACATTTTGCGAGGGACCACTACCCATATTTCCAAAGATTCATTGCATCCGCAGCCGAGATAAAACCTGTTAAATAAAATAGATAAAACCCCTTCCCTCCCTTTATTTTTCCTTCAAGAGTGGGGTTGAAAATGTCCTTCTTTACAACTGCATGCCTGGAGCCACAGCTGTTTCGTTAAAAAAGGTCTCTTTTCGAGAAACTCCGGAAAAAAGGGGGGTTACTTTTCACTTCTCCTCCCCTCGGTGTTGCTCCTCTGAAGGCTCCTTCTTTTGTGCTTCCAAACTCTGCAACAAGGAAAATAAAGGACAATGATTTTTGAGGGTCTTGTTTATTATGACTCATAGCGTTATCTCTAACAACTTACATACACTCGAGCCTGTGAGGGAGCAGACACACACACACACACACACACACACACACACACACACACACACACACACACACACACACACACACACACACACACACACACACACACACACACACACACACACACACACACACACACACACACACACTCTGGATTCTCAGGGGGTGATTGTCACTGTAGCAGAAATCAGAAAGCCATTCAAATGGAGAACCTGCTGACTCAGATTATACCGTGGCACACCGTGTATTGGGAAATTGGAAGATAATGGATGGTGTGTGTGTGTGTGTGTGTGTGTGTGTGTGTGTGTGTGTGTGTGTGTGTGTGTGTGTGTGTGTGTGTGTGTGTGTGTGTGTGTGTGTGTGTGTGACAAGAAAAAGCAAACAAGGAGTAGGAGAGGGAGAAAGATAAAAACTGAGAAACTCGCTGTAAAGCTTCATAAAGATGGGAGACAGATTTATTTCTCTTCTCCTAGATTGAAGCACAATGCGATCGTCACTTGAAGAGCCTTGTATTGTCAATCAGAGCCCAAAATATATTCCTGTTGAACTCCAAAGCAGCAACCGAAACACTGACGCATCAACATGTTCAAAAGGAATCAGCTTTTCACAAGGAGCAGATGAATAAAGCAGCTGGATTGCCTCATTGCTGTACTGTCCTCTCCTGATATCTCAACACGTGTGTTAGCTCCAGTCTGAGTCTCATGTTCCCCAGGGTCGACCCGTGTCATCGTCTTCTCCTCCCTTTCATCCACCCTCCAGTCTTTCTTTCGTATCTGCTGTTCATTTGTCAACTGTCAACTTCTATAAGTGCAGTTGCTGAGTTAAATGCTAATGTTTGACAATGGCTTAATGACAGCACATAGTAGGTGTGTGCTGTACTTTCACACATGCAGTATAATCGACTAGAGATAAATAGATATGCTACATGATTGAATCTGCGGCCCGTCCACACAGCGGCGTGCGTTGTCGCTTGCTAGCGGGCGTGTCTGAAGCTAGACCAACAACCAATCACCTGCATCTCCCGCCCCGGACACACAAGCAGCGGTTTGATTGGCTAGAGCTCGTACTGGCATATGATTCGATTGGCTGACGCTTCCGTCGAAGCTTCAAAAGTTGAACATTGCTCAACTTTGCGAGCAACGCTTCGCTCCCACAATGCAGTTCGGCGAAGCGTGACGTCAGAAGTGTTGAAGCTTCAACGCACGCCGCTGTGTGGACGGGCCGTTCCCTTTTATTAGTTCTGGTTGCTTTCACTCGTTTTTATTTGTGACTGAATCAGCTTTGCTTAGCCCGGAGGGTAGGAGATGAGGGAGGAAGAGAGAACACAAGAGCAAAGCAGAAAGAGATGAATGAACACTCTTGGGCCTTAAATACGACAGAAACCAGCAGTTCACGAGCTCTGTGTTGCTCACTGTAAAGGTTGCCTCCAGTATAGCTCCACACACTGCTGAGGTCTCAACACTGCTCTTGTGTCTACATACTTTGATGCCTGGGTGCCGTGCCATGGAAAATAAGGAGAATGCGTTGGGAGGTTCCACTCATCTGGAATTACTGAGAAGACTTTTCTGTTGGCAGCAGTTGATACAGAGAAATACTACTTTCCAACTTCCTCAATAACGTTTAGTTAATATTTTCTCATTAAAGGTGGGGTAGGTAAGTTTCAGAAACCGGCTCGAGACACACTTTTTGTTATATTCCATGGAATGCTCTTAACATCCCGATAGCAATGAATATCTGAAGTGCTTTGACAAAAAATCCATAAACAAATGTCATCTGTAGAGGCCGCAATACTGTAAAAAGTACAACCAATCCGTGGCCTACCAGCCTGTCAGCCTTCCATCGGGGCACAAACTCATCTCGTGCCCTCATTGGTCATGTGCGCGTTCGTGTGTGTTGGAGGAGGGGCTCTGTGAGGAAGTGGCAGATTTTCTCCGGTTGTGTATTTTCAAATTCTAACGATCTCGAGCCGGTTTCTCAAACTTACCTACCCCACCTTTAATTACAGTTTCAGTTTGAAACACATGGTTAATATTATGTATAAAAAAAAAATTAAATGCAACGACTACTAAGTTATGTATAGGAAAACATGAATGGACATAATGGAGGTTAATGTTGACTTTTGGTCTCCAACACTAACGGCTAAAATACTGCAGGAGATCGTTTTTTAAAGAGATGATGTATTACATCCGCTACGAGGGATAAACACACTTTAACAAATAAATAAATGATGATGATGATCTGTCACTCTAAGATACAAATGTTAACAAAAGCCTACTTTATTGTACACTGTTACGTTACAATAGTTTCTTATGAACCATTGCTTGTAGTAGTGTTGGATCAGCACGAGTCTTACAGTGTAAGATAAGATACAAAGAGTTCTGGTGAACTTTAGAGAAGTAGCATCTTTAAAAGCACAGGCCCAGCATGGACCCTCGGAAGTGCAGTGACATTTGGTGAATAGCTATCATCAGTGGTCCAATTCAAGCTGTGGCAGTGAAGTCAGCGGGGAGGGATGGGCACAGTGGGAGCCCTGTGGGGGAGAGAGGGTGGGGGAGAGAGGCGAGAGGCGAGAGGCGAGAGGCGAGAGGCGAGACGCTTTGTTTAGAGGGCACACCAGAAGATCAGTTTAAAGTGAGGGAATGAGAGGTGAGGAAGAGAAGGGGGGAAGTGGAGCGCTGCGATGAAAGGCCATGCAGCAGTGGAAGGTGCCGGATGGTCGGCGGAGGGAGAACCAGGTGACACCCCTTCTTACGAGAGGACAATGCAGAGCTGCTTTAAAGAGGGAGAGAGCGGTAATACGATACGATACGATATACTTTATTGTCCCCGTAAGGACATTTGTTCTGGGCTCCATCCAGCAGTTCCGCATATATGTACATAATATACAAACATAGTGGACATTCATACACATATCATCAATCATACACCGTTTTGCGACCTATTGCACAACCCTTATGGCCAACATTTAAAAAGTACCTTTCGTTACATTTGACTTTTTTTAATGATGCTCAGGGCATTGAAGTCTGCTCTTTGAATCCAGACTTTGGCTCCTTCACCATCCTCCTGTGTGTGTGTGGAGGGGGGGGGGGGGGTACTTCTGGCAAAATAATACAAGACCCGCCGATATGTTTGTATTCTCTATTCATTTTAAGAATGTTAAAAGTTATGTTTCCGTCAATTAACTACTGCATTAGCTGTCAGGATTCTCATGTTTTGTCACGTTTGTAGTTGTGTATGTCTGGTTATGGGTATTTTCCTCCTTGTATATTGTCTGGTCCTTTTCCCTGTGTTTTTCCTCCCGTCGTTAGTTCCCTGGTGTGTCTAGTTGTCTGATTGTTTTCACCTGTCACTCCTTGTGTGTCTCCTGTGCTCATCAGTGTTGGCCCCACCCCTGATTGTTCCCACCTGTGTCTAGTTACCCTGTGTTTAAATTCCCCTGTTTCCCAGTGTTCAATGTCGGTTCGTCTTGTGATTTGGCTAGTCCTCGGTGAGTGTTCTGTCTGTGTATATATAGCCTTGAAATAAAGGAATTATTTTGACTTTAATCTGCATTTGGGTCCTACCTGCTTCACACACCGTAACATTAGCCAACTAATTATTGCAGGGAAAAAGCACTTATGTCCAGGACAGACCCTCAGGGAGACAAAGACCCTCAGGGAGACTCATAGTGTTGGCTCTGGTTCAGCTTCAAGGGGCTGAAACACACTTCTCCCTGCTTCCAAATGTTCATTAATTCCAGACCTAATAGATTTTTTGGCACAACACCGACTTCGGCAAAAGCAAGAATGCGCACACAGACACTCAAACACACCGACACTGAAACACATTAGGCTCAGGTCATCTTATTTTGTTGTTGTAAATTAAATCTTTCATTATACATGGCATTAACATGCTGGTTACAACAACATTACAGTCATGTAACAAAAGGCCAGCAAGGCTGTAGAAAATAAAAATAAAATAAAAAGCTATGATATGTCTTCATGTTATTATAATCTTGAACATATTTGCATCTATTAGCTATTGTTCCAGTCAGATGTTTTGAGTTTTGTAAAGAGTCAATTTTCCCACTTTCTGTTGAGTTGTGTTTCAATTTATAATTTATATCAATTTATAAGTCAGTTTTTCCATCAAAAATATTTCTTCCACAATTGTTACCCATTGTTTTTCATTGGTGTTGCTTCCTTACCCCAATTCCTAGTGATAGCTTTCTTGCTGGATATTAGCAGAATTTTTATAAAATATTTGTCACTTGCAATCATTTCCTCAGTGAATTTACATACATAGAATACCAAGCGACTTTTAGAAACCGTATACCCAAGTATTTGACTTATTTCCTTACATATCATTTCCCAAAATACTATTATTTTCTGACATTGCCAAAAAATAAGGTCATCCTAGTTTAAGATGAAACGAGACGTGAAGAACCGCCATCAGTCATTTTCCACTGATGCAACAACAAAGTGTCCTTACTTTGCCTTTTTAACCACAAGCGTTTTTCTTTAAATCATAAAACTCTCAGTGCCTTCATGATTTATTTATTTCCCTCCCTCTTTTATCCTCTCGTTCCCCTTTGTCTCTTCCCCATCATTTAACCTCACTTACACCATGAGCTTCGCGGCATTGGCAGCTTTGATCAGGCGGGCCAAAGGCTATTAGCGCTTTGTGGTTTTGCTAATACGGTGTTATTCAGAGAAATAAACTCTGTCCACTTTGAACACTTTGCCGTTCTTCTCCAAGTACAAATTAAGGTTACGAGAGGGAACATTTTCTCATTATAGCCACCATTAACCGTCAACTCGCCACAGGTCAAAAAGGTCCTGGCTGCTGCCCAATAGCATCAAAAGTGCAACAGAAAAGCAATATTTGACGGCCTTTCCTTTCATTATTAAGGGTAATAAACTTTATTTAATGCGTTTATCTTTTCTTCCCAAGAGCCTGCCATTGTTCCATTGAGAGGGCACACTGTGACCTTTTATCTAATTATATTTTTGCCATTATGTGTCCATCTGAGGGAAGCGTGTTACTCTAGATATCAACCTATCTTCCTTGAACGACTCTATAAATACAATTGAAGCTAAACTTTTATTCTACAGAGAAGTTGCAGCTGTTGCGTCAGTCAGCAGAGAAGTCATTACATGTGACATTTCTGTTTGATTGAGCTTTTAGATTGACAGAATATCATTTGTTATTCCGTTGAATGGATTATTCCCAATGCTTGAGCCGGCTAGTTTTTCAGTATCAAATATATAGTTATAATGTGCATTGGGAGACATACATTCTCTGTTTGATTGTCCTTAATAATTTTCAGGAACACCATCTTATTTTATTTCAATGAGAAAGCACATTTTAATACACTGTAACACAAGAATAATTCCTCTGGCAATTGAGTAACTTGTCAACTAAAGCCAACCAAAACAGATGCAATTTAAGATAAGGGGAATTAGATAAATGGCAAATGTCATCAAAATGCGATCCCTCATTATATGTTTTTCATTTCCTGCTCATTCATGACCTTCTGATTACTCTCAAGTTAAGGGTGGGGTAGGTAAGTTTCAGAAACCGGCTCGAGACACACTTGTTGTTATATTCCATGGAATGCTCTTAACATCCCGATAGCAATAAATATCTTAAGTTATTTGACAAAAAATCCATACAAAACTTTCATCTGTAGAAGCCGTAATACTGTAAAAAGTACAACCAACCGATGGCCTACCTGCCTGTCAGCCTTCCATCGGGGCACAAACTTATCTCGTGCCCTCATTGGTTCGTGTGTGTTGGAGGAGGGGCTCTATAAGGAAGTGGCAGATTTCTCCGGTTGTGTATTTTCAAATTCTAGCGATCTCGAGCCGGTTTCTCAAACTTACCTACCCCACCTTTAATAAGGCTGAGTCTACATCCTTGCATCCACAGCCTTGCTTTCTTCCTCCCACTACATGTCATTCATCCAATCGATGCGTTTCACTGTGCTTCCTCTTCCCATCTATAACTTGGCCTTTCCCTTTGTGTCTGTGCTGCTCATCTGTAACTCAATCACCACGCTACACCTGCCCTCCTGCAGCAAAGCCTCCGTGACTCCTGGCTCCCCACCGGCTCACACTCAGACCTCCAGATTGTGTGCTAAAACTTCACTCAATCATTATTTTTATTTTAATATTTACGTCTCATCATCCTGAGCTCTCTGGCCCCGCCACCTCCTCTCTCACATTTGACATGCACTCCTTACACGGCCTCTTATCTTTAACCATCTGACAAGCTGGCAACAACAATCAATACGGTTTCAATTCTGCCTACATTGATTTTGTAGTTGTGGGACTTTTACATGCTGGGTCTTATCTTGTGATCTGTGAAAGGTAATGATGTCTAGCAATGTGTCCAATGTGTTGCTGCAAGCATTACAAGCTTACAATCAGTACTTATCGAGGTAAGGGAGAGTGAGTGCACTGCAGAGTACGATGCCATTGCATTGGAACCAGAGTTTAGGTGATTTTACGTGTGGATATAAAAGATGGACTGTGCCAACCAGATCTAGATTGTGGAAAAAAAACAAGTCCTGGAGGCAAGGACAGGTTATCAACGCTTTTGATTGTTTGAATTTTTAAACATTTGAGTTGAATTTTTTTTCGAGTGTGTTTGCTAGTTTGAGTTTATCAAGGATTTCTTTTTATATTTAATGTTTTAGTTTGGCAGCAGCTTCATTTTGTGTAACGGCCCCTACACGCGGCGGCGTGCGTTGCCGCTTCAACGCTTCTGCCCATTCACTTTGAATGGGGTGACGTCACGATTCGCCGAACTGCATTGTGGGAGCAAAGCATAGCTTCTCTCGAGGTGCTCGCTGCAAAAGTAGAGCAATGTTCTACTTTTGCCGCCTCGACAGAGGCGTCAGCCAATCAAATCCCTCGTATGTAAATCTGACAGTACAAGCAGTAGCCAATCAAACCGGGTGTCTGTTGGGAGAGCCGGACCGCAGTCATTTCCCATATGTCAACAAAAGGAGGAGAAAATGATCGTGGCGGTAGGGAACATACAGGGATACAAACCGGAGGAGCCAGGCATGGGGGGAGGTGGCAAAGACAGTGGGGGAAACTGGTAGGTTTTCGCTTATTTGGGGAGTTTATATCCAGTGTACTTCGTTTGAATGGACAGCTAGCAAGCATAGACAGTATATTTAGCCAGCATGGATGTAGCATGAATGCTTTGCTTTGTATGTCCGGGGCGGGACATTCATGTGGTTGGTTGTTGGTCGGGCTGCTCGCGTTGATTCCTCAAGCTCAAGACACGCCCACCGCCAAGCGGCAACGCACGCCGCCGTGTGTAGGGGCCGTAAGGCTAGGTATGATGTCTCAGAAGTAGAAATGTGAAGCACTTTTTGTTTGTTAACTCGTTCTTAAAAGAACTCATTTTGTGTTTAATTTAAGAGGATATTTATCGTGGTTTATATTACTAATCCTGTCTGAAGGTTTCGTATGAATTAGCATTTGTAATCATGGCCTCATTCGATTCTCTACACTGCTGTGGGTATGGTCTCGATTCTATCTGGGGCGTCATTGGAAAGAAAGAGAAGCCCCCTACAGGGGCCTCAGAAATCAAGATAAGCAGGTATGAGAAATGGTCCGAGGGATTGCTTTCCGATAATGCTCGACAACATTAGCATTTCACTCACTCGTTCTCTCTCAAACAGCATACACACACTCCTCAAAAATATGAATGTGAAATAATGAAAGACCTTTGCTTGAATGTCACACATTAGATTCAGTGTTCACGTAAGGGACAAATGTTGACGTTCAGCAAACTCTTTAAGTGGATTTGAAATGGCCTTTAAGCACTGAAGCTATTTCCAATATTGACATCTAAATTGTGAAGAGTTTTCTTTCAATTCATTCAAACTGCGTCAATTGCCTCGGTCTATCCCCTTATTGACATACTTTTTGAAAAACATCACCTGTAGTCCTGGTCCTGAAGTTCTGTAAAACGCTGATTCCAGTCATGATACATTGTGTGCACTTGTTACATAAAGCGGCTGAGTGATTCTACAATTTGTCCATGTCCATTGATGTCCATTGATGATAATTATAATTATTCTAACTATTTTCTTCAAAAATAATTATATTTTGCCTATTATTGGAAAGCATGTTTTAATATCACACAGACATTATGTGCATCCTATGCTTCATTTAGCTTGAAATGTGTCATGATGTTCTTAAATGGTCCGTTTTTCAGTTGAGGGTGCCTTGGTTTAAAAATAATGTAAATAGTAAATACAAAAAATTGTTCATTTATTTCAAAAGTCTAAATACTAAAGAATAATAATATTTTTTTAATTGATTTCCTCGTTTAAATAATTTAAATATCATAATTTTTGAATGTCCGCAAAAGTTCTGCCAACTATGTTACTAACAGAACTCCCCCCCTTTAACTCAAATAACTTAAATGGTTTGTCCCAATACCATGTCACCAGCTTCACATGATGCCATGTTGCTCTTTGGCAGACATTTTGAACACACTGGTGATTGTCCTCTAATTTTTCACGATATTTTATGTATGCACATTGTCAATGACTATATTAATTGACCATCAACAATGTTACGTACATTGTTATGGTTTACAATTGTTTAATGATTTTAATTAAATTATATGTTCAAATGTGATGTTAACCTGTTCAAGAAAATGACATGTGGTCATCCAGGCAAGGCCAAATGATGGGTCAAAATAGGGACATTGTCAACTGAGTTACCTGTCAACTAGGTTACCTGTCAACTAGGTTACCTGTCAACTAGGTTACCTGTCAACTAGGTTACCTGTCAACTAAGTTACCTGTCAACTAGGTTACCTGTCAACTAAGTTACCTGTCAACTAGGTTACCTGTCAACTGAGTTACCTGTCAACTAGGTTACCTGTCAACTAAGTTACCTGTCAACTAGGTTACCTGTCAACTAAGTTACCTGTCAACTAGGTTACCTGTCAACTAAGTTACCTGTCAACTAGGTTACCTGTCAACTAGGTTACCTGTCAACTAAGTTACCTGTCAACTGAGTTACCTGTCAACTAGGTTACCTGTCAACTAAGTTACCTGTCAACTAGGTTACCTGTCAACTAAGTTACCTGTCAACTGAGTTACCTGTCAACTAGGTTACCTGTCAACTAAGTTACCTGTCAACTAGGTTACCTGTCAACTAAGTTACCTGTCAACTAGGTTACCTGTCAACTGAGTTACCTGTCAACTAGGTTACCTGTCAACTAAGTTACCTGTCAACTAGGTTACCTGTCAACTAAGTTACCTGTCAACTAGGTTACCTGTCAACTAGGTTACCTGTCAACTAAGTTACCTGTAAACTGAGTTACCTGTCAACTAAGTTACCTGTCAACTGAGTTACCTGTCAACTAGGTTACCTGTCAACTAAGTTACCTGTCAACTAGGTTACCTGTCAACTAAGTTACCTGTCAACTAGGTTACCTGTCAACTGAGTTACCTGTCAACTAGGTTACCTGTCAACTAAGTTACCTGTCAACTAGGTTACCTGTCAACTAAGTTACCTGTCAACTAGGTTACCTGTCAACTAAGTTACCTGTCAACTGGGTTACCTGTCAACTAGGTTACCTGTCAACTGAGTTACCTGTCAACTGAGTTACACACTAAATCATGGCACCATATCACCCCGGTCCTCAAAGAACTACACTGGCTTCCCGTTACTCACCGCATCAACTACAAACTCCTGGTCCTTACCTATAAAGCCCTCCACCATCTGGCCCCCCCGTACCTCACTGACCTTCTCATCCCCTACCATCCTCCCCGGACCCTCAGATCCACCTCGGCCGGCCTGCTTTCCACCCCCACTGCCAATCTCCGGAGCTTTGGAGACAGAGCCTTCTCTGTGGCCGCCCCAAAACTCTGGAACTCCCTCCCCCAAGACCTCCGTGAGTCCGAGTCCCTCGGTCTGTTCCAGTCCCGCCTCAAAACCCATCTTTTCACCTCTCTCTATCCGTAAAAACACCCCCCACTCATTTTCGACCTCCTCCTGACTGCCACTGTGTTTTGTTTTTGTTGTTTTTTTCTTAGTCTGTTGTCTACCTGCCCCAGTCTATCTACCCCCCCCCCCCCCTCATATTGTAAAGCGTCTTTGGGTACTATAAAAGCGCTATATAAATCCAATTTATTATTATTATTATTATTATTATTATTATTACCTGTATGGTAGTTTTATAATACAAAATATCCCTATCCTTAATGACAGTGCTGAACATATCACATGAAAAAACTAAAATTAATAAAATTATTTTTTAAACTTAAAAAAATCTTTGGATATATGGTAGAATAGACTCAAGAGCCTTACAAATGTGATTTTACTTGAAGCGCAGGACTTAATCAAATGATTGTAATGACATCAAGTGTGTCCGTAACATTGTTGAGTAGTGAAAACATCCTTTAAAATAAAAATAAATAAAATGTTTAAGCTTTGCAACTCGTGGATATGTTACACTGAGGAATATACTAACTTCAACCACTGATTGTTCTATTGAGAAAGAACTTTTTTTGTACTGTTGTGTTGATGTGAAATGCGCCCTAAATTATAGAATCAGTCGGCTGCTAGGTAGAATCTCCCTATTTCTGAAATCATCTGATCCTCTGCAACCTCCTCACTGACTCATAGCAGCTAAACACAGTATTATTACAGTATTCATGAGGTTGTGTTGCTGTACGCCTCTTCGGATGTTGTGTGCATGTGCAACTTGACTGACAGACAGTATGACCTTGTTGTATGAATGTCAGAGTGAAGCGCCCTGTGCCATGTGGATGTGTCCAGGAGCGAGAGTGGGAGGCCCCAAAGGACCCAAGCAGCTCCATCTTATCCTACTGCCTCAGGCCAAGCACACTGTAACACACACTGTGGGAAAAACACACATGCAAACATATATAATGACAAAATACACTCGAGAAAATATCCTCTTCTTGCTTTTCAAAGTTTCATGTCAGGAAACACTGTCTGTATATATACACTTGGAAAGTGCATTAGCTTTAAAGGTCACCTATCATGCAAAATCCACTTTTTCACATCTTTTCTACATCAACATGTGCGTACAGAGATTCTGGAAGTTCCAGGAAAAAAGATTCTCTCTCTTTTTGTCCTGATCCATTTACAGTGGGGCAAACATGTATTTAGTCAGCCACCAATTGTGCAAGTTCTCCCACTTAAAAAGATGAGAGGCCTGTAATTTTCATCCTAGGTACACTTCAACTCTGAGAGACAGAATGGGGGGAAAGAATCCAGGAAATCACATTGTAGGATTTTTAATGAATTAATTGGTAAATTCCTCGGTACAATAAGTATTTGGTCACCTGCAAACAAACAAGATTTCTGGCTCTCACAGACCTGTAACTTCTTCTTTAAGAGCCTCCTCTGTCCTCCACTCGTTAACTGTATTAATGGCACCTGTTTGAACTCGTTATCAGTATAAAACACACCTGTCCACAACCTCAAACAGTCACACTCCAAACTCCACTATGGCCAAGACCAAAGAGCTGTCAAAGGACACCAGAAACAAAATGGTATTCCTGCACCAGGCTGGGAAGACTGAATCTGCAATAGGTAAGCAGCTTGGTGTGAAGAAATCAACTGTGGGAGCAATTATTAGAAAATGGAAGACATACAAGACCACTGATATCTCCCTCGATTTGGGGCTCCACGCAAGATCTCACCCCGTGGGGTCAAAATGATCACAAGAACGGTGAGCAAAAATCTCAGAACCACACAGGGGGACCTAGTCCATGACCTGCAGAGAGCTGAGACCAAAGTAACAAAGGCTACCATCAGTAACACACTACGCCGCCAGGGACTCAAATCCTGCAGTGCCAGACGTGTCCCCCTGCTTAAGCCAGTACATGTCCAGGCCCGTCTGAAGTTTGCTAGAGAGCATTATGATCCAGAAGAGGATTGGGAGAATGTCATATGGTCAGATGAAACCAAAATAGAACTTTTTGGTAAAACTCAACTAGATGTGTTTGGAGGAGAAAGAATGTTGAGGTGCATCCAAAGAACACCTACTGTGAAACATGGGGGTGGAAACATCATGCTTTGGGGCTGTTTTTCTGCAAAGGGACCAGGACGACTGATCCGTGTAAAGGAAAGAATGAATGGGGCCATGTATCGTGAGATTTTGAGTGACAACCTCCTTCCATCAGCAAGGGCATTGAAGATGAAACGTGGCTGGGTCTTTCAGCATGACAATGATCCCAAACACACCGCCCGGGCAACGAAGGAGTGGCTTCGTAAGAAGCATTTCAAGGTCCTGGAGTGGCCTAGCCAGTCTCCAGCTCTCAACCCCATAGAAAATCTTTGGAGGGAGTTGAAAGTCTGTGTTGCCCAGCGACAACCCCAAAACATCACTGCTCTGGAGGAGATCTGCATGGAGGAATGGGCCAAAATACCAGCAACAGTGAAAACCTTGTGAAGACTTACAGAAAACGTTTGACCTCTGTCATTGCCAACAAAGGGTATATAACAAAGTATTGAGATGAACTTTTGTTATTGATCAAATACTTATTTTCCACCATAATTTGCAAATAAATTCTTTAAAAATGTGATTTTCTGGATTATTATTTTTTCTCATTCTGTCTCTTATAGTTGAAGTATACCTAGGATGAAAATTACAGGCCTCTCTCATCTTTTTAAGTGGGAGAACTTGCACAATTGGTGGCTGACTAAATACTTTTTTGCCCCACTGTATATAAAAACCTGTCAGATTTTGGTCATTTCATGATGTCATAACGATTGTTTTGCTTGTGTAACCATTAGCCAATCAGCAACCAAGGTAACCCCCCCCCCCCCCCACACCTTATCACCTGAATCTCCTCCTAGAGCACCATTGTGTTCTTTGTAACCAAATGTCTCTCAGAGGGACGTGGGGAGGGGCTCCTTATTTTCATCTAAAGTAACAGACAGAGAATCAGCACTTTGGAAACAGGGCTGAAACAGAGGGGATTATGGGTAATGCTGCCATGATCTGTTTGGTGTTTCGAGCCAAACACTGCATGTCTCATGTTTCGTATATTTCTGAGACATAGAATATACATATACAAAAAGTTGAATAGGGGACCTTTACACTCTTTATGAGTGAAGTTTATAATGTATCGTGTTGGATCAATGGCTTTACGAACATAGCGGTTAAAATGGAAGAAGTGGCCAAGAGAATATTTGGAAATCTCAACTCATGATGTATGATTGTGTCTCCGTGTGATTCTTGTTGGCCTGAGTCTGTGTTATGTGTGCCATACACATCAGCAGCTGTGCACTCAGTGCCGTGTTTAGGTTTGTTAGCCCAGTCTGTGTCTATTCCTCCCATCTGCCTCTGAAGATGTATCTGTGCGCAGAGCTGGATGTCAAACTCCAAAATGTGTCTAGCATTTCAATAGAGCTTTGCATGACGATCTTTGGCATGGCACTCTTTTTGATGTTGTGAATTTAGTCCATTTATTTGAACTGTAGATCACGTAAAGCATTCTGTGCACCAAGTACCATGTGTTGATGACTTGAAGAGGCAATGAGACAAAACCCAGTTGGCTATTTCCGTTGAATGAAAGGAATGTTCTGGCTCTGTGTGGCAGGGTATTCCTGTCTGGTGCCTGTGGTCAGACTGTCAGCTGTGCCACGTGACTGTGTTTCTCCATTTGTTTGCTCAGCTTCAGACTGGCACCACGTCATGCCAAGATCACAGGGCCAGCTCATGGGGAATGGCTCCCTGCATGTTTCATTGTGTGCTTCATTATGTAGGGTTCAGTTTAAAGCTTTGAGAACCAGGCAGGAAGCAGCGCATGACATGTTACAAAGGTCAGGTTTTAGATTTAAGCAACGACTGGGAAGTGGGGCTCTGCAGGTCAGAGTCAGGCATGTACAGTACGTTGCATTTAACTTTCACCAAATGGAAAATAAATATAGACATTTATCAAGTTCAGTAAGTAGCTAATTGTGTGAATACTTGACCTAACCATCCATCCATCTTCTCCCGCTTATCCGTGGTCGGGTCTCGGGGGTAGCAGTTCCAGCAGAGAGCCCCAAACTTTCCTTTCCCTGGCGACATCAACCAGCTCAGACTGGGGGATCCCAAGGCGCTCCCAGGCCAGCGAAGAGATATAATCCCTCCACCTGGTCCTAGGTCTACCCCTTGGTCTCCTCCCAGCTGGACGTGCCTGGAACACCTCCCTAGGGAGGCGCCCAGGTGGCATCCTAACTAGGTGCCCGAACCACCTCAACTGGCTCCTTTCGACGCGAAGGAGGAGCGGCTCAACTCCGAGTCCCTCCCTGATGACCGAACTTCTCACCTTACCCCTAAGGGAGACGCCAGCCACCCTGCGGAGAAAACCCATCTCGGCCGCTTGTATCCGCAATCTCGTTCTTTCGGTCATGACCTACTTGGTATTGACCTAACATGGCACTAATTTGTTATGTTTGTGATGGTAATATTAGACATGTTACAAGTTAAATTGAGTGTTTAGAGCACCACTAAGTGCAGCGTAATTTGCACCTGAGATATTGAAACTGTACAAAAGAAGTTTGAAAGCATTTATTGAAATCTGCAGACCTGGTTTCTGTGAGGAGAACAAAAACACATGTTCAAACTGGGTGATGTAATTGATCTGCAAGAAGTGTCGGTCTCATGAGACTCGTCTTACTCCAAGTTAACATCGAGCTGCTCTCCCAGTGTGTTGAAGTGTACTCGTGGCTGCTTGTTTTCTCATTGATGGACATGTGCTGTGAGACTTGGTTCGACACGATAACAAAACACAACCCCCACAATCGAACAGGTTACATTTCTAATACAGTTGTTCTCCTGATGCTACCATAACAAATCCCACAGTTACAGCATCTCATTCTTATGTCATAGGCTGTCGTGACTCTGGCTCATTCGGCCATACATGATTTGACTTTTCACTGCAGGAGTTTCTCTACAGACTGTTTGTGTATTCCGTCACTTCTGTCTTCTGCAGTTTCTCTTTTTCTGCCTCCCAGCTTTTGTGTTGGTGTTCTTGCAAAGTGTTATGGTGTGCCCTCTGCGTGTGTCTGCTATGCATATCTGTGAAGAAAAGACATGACCCAGAGTTCCAGGGATCGCTTCATTCACAATTATCTTCTGCAACTCAGAGGAAGAACAATTATGAGCAGGAAGAGGAGGGAAGTTTCTCACCCAGCCGTCTTCTACTGTATCGCTCTTTCAACTTCCTCTCATCCCTTTTTCTCCGTGCCCTCTTCCTTTACAAGATACATTACTTCCTTTCCTTCATCCCCTGCCTCCTGTCTACTGTCTCATTCCCTTTTCCTTTCCTGCTCCGGACGTGTGTCAGGCGATGTATTCCAGGCTTAGTGACCTATTTCCCCACTGTCCTAATGCCCTGACTATTTATAGGACACATCTGCACACAGAGAAAGACCCATGCTGAGAGTGCAGCTGGACAGGGTTTAAGGAGAGGAGGAGGGTCTGATCCCATATCAAACATGTCACATCGTTTCAAGGGGTTTCATGTAAGCATGTACGTCTCTGGTCATGCCACATGAAAAGGGGAATGCCGAGAGCTGAGACGACTGAATCAAATGATGAACAAAACGTTCATAATAATGAAATACAACAATAGGGGTTTTTAGTCTGGAAATTATGCAAAGCACTCTTTTCCCCTGACACATTAGAGAAGAAAAGTCCTCCTCCATAACAAAATAAACTGATTTGCATACACATCAAGGACGTCAAATGTGTTCTCATCTGTTGTCACATTTCATTAAAAGAAATCAGTGGAAGAGAATGCTTTTATGCTTTCAAGAGTGCTTTCACTTTGCCCACCACGGAGCACTACTCATACGGTGCCTGGATGCTGAGTAAATAGGACTTTTCTTCCTCAGTGGCAGCCGCTGTAGAAAAGTACTCCTCCCGGGTTCAAGGCAAACACATGTGGCTGCGTGAGAATTATGTATCTTTTACTCCACGACATTTCATCTCCGTATTACAGAGCAGCCTTCAATCGAGAGCCTCTTTCAGACCGCCACTCGTCTTTTACACACATTGACTTTGTCATTCACCTTTTTCTCACAAGACACTCTTTGTACACTCTCCTGTGATAATGAGTGGTTTGGACGCTGCTATGCATTTGGTCCGGAATCTGTGTGAAACCTGTGGAGCCATTACTGATGCATGTATTAATAATAGCATTATGCTAATAACCGCTCATTAGATTACCTTATTGTATTGGTTTAATTGGCTCTCGGATAAACCGGAGTATTATTGGATGCTATTCAATATTGGTTTATTTCATTTGGAGTGGGAGGTTCTGCATGAAGTTTACCAGGAAGTGAAGCAGCACACACACCTCTCACACACAGCCTGGAGTAAAGTTCAGCTAAAGTTCACTAGTCTTCAATTATACATGTAGCTAAGATTAGTGTGTAGACATAGGGGCTTCAGTGTGTGTGTGTGTGTGTGTGTGTGTGTGTGTGTGTGTGTGTGTGTGTGTGTGTGTGTGTGTGTGTGTGTGTGTGTGTGTGTGTGTGTGTGTGTGTGTGTGTGTGTGTGTGTGTGTGTGTGTGTGTGTGTGTGTGTGTGTGTGTGTGTGTGTGTGTGTGTGTGTGTGTGTGTGTGTGTGTGTGTGTGTCAGTTGCGACCGCTCCTCATTAAAGGTGAACTGAGGCGAGGTCTGGCCGTTTGTTGGGCCGGTAATTGATGTGCGCAGCTCTGTGGGATACAGGGTTTAATTCCTTGGCTTTAACGAACGATGAATCACACACACACACACACACACACACACACACACACACACACACACACACACACACACACACACACACACACACACACACACACACACTCTCTCTCACACACTCCAAAGGACACATAAATCAAAGACTAAGGGCCTGCCACTGCCCGCTTTCCGTCAGTGACCTATCATACCACCTCTCTCTGTTTCTCTTTCCTAATCATTCTTTCAATCCATGTTAATCCCTCTCTACCTTTGACTGCAGTGACACTATCGGTGCACATATCTATACTCTCTTCAATATCTGCAATTACAATATCAAAGCACCGCCCGCTCACCCCCCCCCCCCAACTGTCTGACTCTCTCTCTCCCCCCTCAATCCCTTTCTCTCTGAACAACAGATGGTCACCTCATCCCTCCCACAGGCAGAGGGACAGAGAGTTAGAGAGCAGGCTGATGGGGGAGGAAGGATAGAAAGTGGAGCAACAAGAGTGTGTGTGTTTGTGTACCAGTGTGTGTATGAGAGAGAAAGAGGGGGGGGGGGGGAGCACTGCTGTTGTCTTGAGGGGGAGTACACATGCAGCACACACACACCACGAACTATAGCCTTGCATGGAATTAGGATTAGACACACACACACACACACACACACACACACACACACACACACACACACACACACACACACACACACACACACACACACACACACACACACACACACACACACACACACACACACACACACTTGAGACTCTGCACAGATAGCATCCCACCTGATGGCTCCGGGTCAGATCATTATTTTAAGCTTCATTTACATATGAATCTCTAATATGAGATGCGGGGTGGGAAAGGAGGCTGAGGGGGAGAGAGATGTAGAGAGAAAGAGAAGTGTGGGAGATGAGAGAGCGAGCGGCGGCAGATTGAAGTGCAGCGCAGTGTAGGATGAGATGGAGGTGACGCAAGGTGAATTACGGCGGCGGAGCAGAGGGGAAACGGGCCAAGCTGCTGTCGTGCTCCATTTCGCTGGCCAGCAGGAATGTGCCCCCCTCCCCCCCCCTCCGCCGCCTCCCTCTCTCCCCTGAAATTGGTATTCATGGCCCATTGTGGTCAGTACATAGTTGAGCCGCTACCGGTAATACAGAATGACGAGCGAGCAGGAGAGAGAACTGAAGCGGAGGAGGAGGGGGAATGTGTCATGGCGCCATGTTACTGAAAGTGCACATTTGATCCCAGAGACAAACCGTGAGTCATACTTAGAGGATCATTAGTGCTAAGAAAGATGATGAGATGTTTTCAACTCAGGAGTGAAGCTCATCGGAGACAACATTACCCCCACCCCCCACACACTTTGAAACTGTATCCTCCAACTGTGTGCCTCATTATACAGAGGTAGTACACCGAGTAAAAAGCAAGCAGGACACTTCCGCCTCACAACTTCAAAATAGGATACTATTACACAATGCAGCAGAACAGAGTAAGTCACTTTTATGGATAAATTATGTTTTATTTACATTTAAATGCATTAAGCTCTCGCTATAACAAATAAATGGTGTTTATTGATATTAAAAAGTGCCCTAAAAGTACACACATGCATTATTTAACAAAGCAGTTATTACTTTTACTGTACTATAACTCATCAATAATTGAACGGACGACTCTGTATCACCACATGATATAGTTGCTAAGCGGTTCTCCTGCTAAGGTCACAGCACCCTTAGCACTCAGGCAAACATCTGCAGGGACAATCCTGGTGTCTTTTTGGAAGGCAGGTTCATTTATTTTCACTATTAATATGATGAACACAGCCAGATTACTTTCTACCGCCTGCAGCTAGAGCGTGCTGATTGGAGGAGAGGACTCGGTATTCACGGGAGACATTGCGCTGCCGTCGTCTCATATCTACAACATGCTTTATTGACACAGAATAATGATACAAGCAAAGTTTAACGACACAACGCCTAATATCTTTTCTGGTACTGAAATGCAGCTGCTGAATACAGATGGGGATAACAATATGGAAAAAGACGCTGTAATGAAAGCTTAAATGGCAAGGAAACACAACTGCAGGACCACTCTTAAAGGGACAGTACCATTTTTAAATCTCCTTTCACTGATTCTGTTTTGATGGATAACGGCTGAGTGAGGTCAGTGGAATGACGCTCACTCAATCAAGACCACGAATATGAAAAGTGGATCTCTTTCAACGTGACTCTTTTGTCCACCAGCTGTCCTTTAGGCTCAGTAGGATACAGTGACATTCATATGGGAAAAGCCTGCGTTGTGAACTCGGCATACTTTGTGTAGACTTTCTATTGTTTTTGGTGTCGCAACTGAAGCAAACAATTGATATACTTTACAATGCCCGTTGAATATATCTGCAATGAACCTATTCAGCACGAATCCTGTGAAACAATAATCACTTTTTTTTTTTTTTGCTGAGACACACTCTGGCAGACATCCAGCACAGAGGTCTCTCAAGACAATAACAGAAGTACTTCTAGAAACGTACGCGTGCAGATTTCCCCCTTACGAATGCACCATCACATTGGATTTGTTTAGGGGGTCTGCCAGGAACTGTAAGGGGCGAGAACGGGCACTGTCTACAGCAGACGCCCGGTCAGCAGAAATGACTATTGCTGATGTCAGTTATCGCCACCTGATTGTGTGTATTGATGAATCTATAGGGACTCATTACACAGGGCTCAGATTGGGTATTGATCATTCCCTGTGACTAATGATGTGTGGGAAAGTGTGATTGTGTTTGAGAGGTGAGAGAGAAGGTATCACGCGTGTGGGTGTGGCTGTGGCTGTTTTGCTCCTGTTCTTTAAATAATTGGGGGTTTTCTAATTCCCTCTCTCATGACAGACAGTTGGAAGTGAAAGAGGCCAGTTTTAATTTGCTGCATGGATACCCTGCTCTGCTTTCCCAGGGACTCTCTGCACACCACCTCTCCTGGTAAACCAACACACTCGGGAGCACACACGCTTACTGTGTATCTACACCCACACAGAGCACACATGCTTCACACTGACATACTGTAGGTGCTTGCACAGATTGATGCAGTTAAAACCCCACCAGCATGCAGACATGTTTGTATACATCTCAGGAGGTGCCATATTTAGATGAAACGAGTCACAGGGATCTCATAACTTCTGTCTAGACGCTATCACTTTTAATGCTTTCCCTGAGAGCGTAGACAAATGGAAGCAATGCGCAGGACAGTAAAACATGGGAGAATGTGAGGAGATGAAGGAGGCACGGGGAAAAGAGGGTATATGAAACATGATGAAACTGAACACATGGGTTGAGAGGAAGGGAATCAAACAGTAGACAGTCTTGTGTCAACATGTCCGCTTTAAATAGCTTGCCGTATTCCCCGATGATCTGTCTCCTTGATTCTTTCATAATAACGTTGTAATGATATCCCATGCCTGTGCTGTCTGGAGCTGTAGACTGATGACATTATACAATATACAGCTTGTACAAAGCCACAGGAGACTAACTCAGAAAGCAATTCAATCGAAGATAGAAAAAGGTGTAACTTTCTAAATCTGTTTTTGCAAAGCATAGATGCCCATATATATGATCCTATAATGTGGTAGATGTGAACGCAGTAAGAGTACATTTTTCTGTATCTTTGTATAACAGAAAAGATTAATTCTTAAATATTGTCATCGGCCATTATTATTATTATTATATTAGAGCAGGGGTGTCAAACTCAAGGCCCGGGGGCCAAATCCGGCCCGCGACTTCATTTCATGTGGTCCCACAAGAGCTTGCAAAGAATATAATATGTTTATTATACGGTTAGATGACGATTTACAGAAGCACGTTGCCCATAAAGTACATGTCCCAGAATGCATCTCAAATTAGACTTGTTTCTCAATGTGTCCTTTTCCCAGAATTTGACTTTTTTTTTTTTTAAATGTAATTTTTTTTAAATGTCACTTCCGTTTTTTTTTTACTTTTTTTCCAGCTTTTCTTTTTAAATCATTTTGTGACATTCTCACTGAAGAGAATTGCAATTATTTGCCCCAGACTTCTGCTTTCAGACGTAGTGAATTATGAAGTTATTACCCTATCAGATAATAATCCAATGCAGAGGCAATAATGTAATATAATACATTATTTTATATATATATTTATATATAAGTTACAACCGGCCCTTTGAGTGCAGCCATAATGCTGATGTGGCCCGCGATTAGATTGAGTTTGACACCCCTGTATTAGAGCAACGATAAAATACAATTTCATATTTAAGGAACTACCATTATGGATGAAGAAACCCACAATATCGCATTTAAAACATTGAAATTAAACTAAAATAAATACATATTGTCAACACGTTTTCTGTGCCATTGAAGCAGGTCATATTATCTCTGCTGAAACTAACCCTGATGCTGTTACCCCGCAGCCAGCGATGCTGTCCATACCTCTGCTTCTACACTATTACAACGGTGACTAATTGTACACCCACCGCTGCTCTTTCTCCAGCAGCAATGAGGCCCATGGACAGTTCCGGTCCTTCTGCAGGACTCATTTGTATGTTCTGCGCCGCGGAGAGCTCCTTAGCTTCCACTAAAGGGCTCATTCAGCCTCTCTCCTCTCCCGCCTCCGCCACACTTTCCTCTCATAATTACATTCTCACACCTCCTCTCCTTCTTCATTCATTTGTTTCCCTCCCTCTCGCCTCCTCTTTCCGCTTCCCCCCCATTCTTTCCAAAGGGGCTCAGAGGGGTGGCGCAGCATACCAAAGCAGCGCAACGTCGACTTGTAAAGTTCCAGCGCAGCCTGATTAAGATGCGGTATCCGGGATACGTGGCAACGATCGACATCACCGACCATTGTTGGTATGCTGGTTCGTGTTGTGAAGTTTCCTAAGACACGCTGAGGTGTGTGATGCAGCAGAATGCCACGATAGCTTTGATTGAAATGTTTTAAACGCCTGCAGCACACCATACAGGAGCTTAATAAACCCCATCCGCACCTCGCTATAGGACGACTGAGGAGGAAGCGGTGTGGAGCACGAGCCGTGTGCATTATTTATACCCACAGCTGCTGCTTTCACCTCTTCATTCTAAGACAATCAAATGTTGCGGGAGATAAAAAGTGCAGAAATGTGATAGCGTCACAAACTGTCCCCCTCAGCAAATGGGTAAAGGCTTGTAACACACAGTGGGTGCTCCCACCCTCTCTATGTGTGTACGTGGAGCAGTGCTGATGACTGTACGATGTGTTTGAGTGCTAATGGAAACATCCAAATTGAGGAAGAAATAAACCCAAAGTGGCAAATACACAAACACACGAATATCTTTAAGACCAGGAGATGCTAAGTGAAGGGGGTGGTTTAGGGAAGAGAACAGATGTGGGTCGACACACGGAGACGGCGGAGGATTCGCCAAAAGATGAAGGAGACAGACATTAAGACGTAAAGAGGGATAAAGAGATAGAGATGGACAGATGGAGAGACGGGGAGGAAGGCCTGGAGATTGAGAGGTGATATAGAGACAAGTAGAAGCAGAGTTATGAGTTTAGAGCTAAGTCCTTTGAGGGGGAACATAGACAGGCTGTTAAAGGGCGTCACGTTGACAGCAGACCCGTCTACCTTCTTTAACCCCTTCTTACTATATTAACTGAAACCCATTTTTGTGATGAACTCTTTCTTTGTCTTGCCTTGTGACTGTTTCTTTCCCTCTGATCCCCTCCGCTCCACAACACACGTCCATGTTCATGCCGGTCCTCACAGCGTTGCCCCTTCTTCCGCAGAAGACCGGGGATTCTTAGTATCCATGTGCACGGGGCTTGCATCATGTAACCCAAGGTCTTTGCAGCTCAGCGGGGGGGGAGGGGGCCTTGATGAGCCCCCG
Source organism: Pseudochaenichthys georgianus (assembly GCF_902827115.2). NCBI lineage: Eukaryota > Metazoa > Chordata > Actinopteri > Perciformes > Channichthyidae > Pseudochaenichthys > Pseudochaenichthys georgianus. Next base: position 2,668,631 of record NC_047522.1, on the reverse strand, counting down.
CTGGCCTGAAAGGTGCTTCTGCATGGGAAGGAAGACCATGTCTAATTCGCACAGTAAAGGCTTTCACACCGAGTTGGTAGATTCATCTGAAAACAAGCATTTGCTCAGCTTTTCAGACCTACAGTCGTCGTCTACTTTTGATGGTTGTCATTTTGAAGGTTATATGTCCAAGACAAGAGATCACAGCTTGGGATTCCTGCAGTTGAAATGTCTCTTTTTGTCTCCTTTCCTTCAAAGGCTGCCTGGTTGCTAATTGTTCTGCAACGTAGATTCATAAACGTCAGTGCTTCTGACTACCTGTAAAAGAAACAGCAACTTGTGCCACACGGTTGCTCCACCTGCAAACTAGAAGCTCTTGCAGTAATTGGATCTTTTGTAAAACATCATTGGTACTTTTCAAAAGTGTATTTTCCTTCGTCCTCCTTGATACAGAGGCCAGAGCACAGGGTCAACACTAAAATACATTCAACTGAATAGAACCTGTCTGTTTCTCTTCACTTGAATACCCAATGTAACAACAACATCGCTGCTGTAGCACATTCAGACCCACCCTTCAGAGTAAGGTTCAAGGTCTGCCACTGGGGTCGTGTCAGATAAGTCTGCTCATGAAACCTGAGAGACCTTAAATGCTCCTGAAAGAGATGTTTTCAGTGGGTTTAGATTCTCCCAAGGGTTCAGAGGTCAAGATGAGGGAGGGGGCTGAGTTTGACAAAGGGCAGAAATTAGGGTTGGAAATATCTGAGATGTGCAGCCTCGATCTGAGCAGGGTTCAGCACATCTAAGCAGAAAGGCCAGGGGAAGATCAGAGTCTTTTGAAGTGGGAATCGCAGTTGTAATTTTCCAGCAATTTGAAGCATTAGGCCCTTTCTCTCTCCTAAAGGACTCGATAAAGAGCTCAGCCCCTCTGAATACGCCCTAATACTTTCATCCAAACTATCCTGCTTCAGCGTTGTTCTCCTACTAATGAAGGGTAACTTCAATCGAGGCCTGGGCCATTACTCTGCCAAAGTGGGATTGACTGTAAGCCTGGAGGCGGTACAAAGACGTGCACGCGCATAGACGTGAACGCGCACATACGCAATCAGAAGATGTTCACCATGCAACCATGCAAGCTTATAGTAGATGGGATAAACAGCTACTGTTCCATCACAATTAATTTAATTGGTGCTTGAGCAACATCCAAATAGCAGGAATCTGTGTTTGTGTTGAAGTATGTATAAGTATATGTGTAGTATTGTGGAGCTGCAGAGATGTCTTTGCCTACACATCTTATATAGACCTAAATAGCTTTGTATATAATTGTTTGGTACATATCCTCACAAAATACCTGCATTAAAATGTATACATATGCAGGCCCGCCTTAACCTGCCATCAGGCCCTGGGGCTGGTTTTGTAGGCCCCCTATTTAAACAACAAATGAAAGTCATTTATAGCCTCGGCAGGCTCTGTGATCGCACTTCTCCGCTCTGCTCTGCGCGCCTGGTCCTCTCCAGATGAGTGACGTATCGGGCCTCCCTCATGTATCTGTCCGGTTGCCGTTGGCTCCCCTCCACGTAGCAAGTCCTCATCGTCCTCTCATCTCCTCCAACAGATAATAAACCCCCTCCCTTCGGTTTTTCCTCTCCCGCTACTCCATCGCTATCAGAACCAGACGGCCTACTTGGCTCCGAGGCCCCGCGGCCGGCACCGCTGCCGCTCGGTACAGAACTCATCTGTCCTTCCTCCTCATCCTGGCCTACAGGTTTAAAATAACCTGTAAGCTTCGGCATTTTTTGTAATAGCTGCTTGTCTCGAAACTCCTTTTCCCTCAACAATTTCCTTTCCCGAGCGCCACTCTCAAACTTTTTCTTCTCAAACTTTTTCTCCTAAACAACCTTCATCTGTCACTCAATCACTCGCAATTTGAATAAGTCACATGTGAAACATATTCTCATTCTGATTGGCTGTTGAGTGGTGCCCACTGACTGTTACGGAGTCATCTCTGGAATCCATCGATCTGATTGATTAGCGGAGCAAATGATCAAAATACTACGGAGGGAAGATATTTTCGTTTGGATTACTTTTCTCGGGGAAGCTTGCGAGTGTGTGTGTGTGTATTTTTGCGTTTGTGTGTATTGTGTTTGTTTCTCGGGGAAAACACTCACGAGAAACACAGGCTGTTGTTATGCCTGCTGTGACGTCAAGTTACTCTGTTCTCCGCTTGTAATTATGCCGAAGCTTCAACGCTGTATTTATCATCTGAATTTGCCGAAACAATTTTAATATTCTGAAAGCCAAGACTTTGTTTATTTGAAACCAGATGAAAACAAACTGTAACGGACCCTGCCGTGTTATCTATGATTACTATACGCTTACATTCATCATGTCAGAGGAGGGAGGAGGAGTGAGTGGCGAGTGAGAGCTGTCATCTTCCCTTTACAAGCTTCAAACATGTATTTATCGTGTGATTTTGGAAATAAAAGTTTCATATTCTGAAATCCAAGACTTTGTTTATTTAAATGTTTTGTAAAAACATCCGAAATAAAAAACTTTTTTTTTTTAAATTACATTTTTTTTTAAAACTTTTTTATTGGCTCATGATAGGCCCCTGATCTCTGTAGGCCCCTGGGCTTCAGCCCAGGTCAGCCCGTGCATTAAGGCGGCCCTGTACATATGATAATGAGAATGATGATTGGAAAATTATCTATCGTTTCAATATTGTAAACATACACGTCATGGTTTTTCTCTCCAAATCGTGCAGACGAGATTGTTCCAATACACTTTTAGTAGCTACGGTACACCTATGATAAGTCACGCACTCTAATTAATGATCCAGGTCATTGTGAAAGAGGAAATATAAAGGGTGGATGGATGGGTCCAACACTATGAAGGGCCATGTAGGCCAACATTCAAACTCACCTCACACACACACACTACTGAAAACATCTGGCCTTGCACACACACTACTGAAATACTCTCACATTCACTACTGAACACCTCACACACACACTACTGAAAATTAACCTCACACACACAACTGAAAATTAACCTCACACACACACACTATTGAAATACTTTCACATTCACTAGTGAACACCTCGCATACACAACTGAAAATTAAACCTCACACACACACAACTATAAATTAACCTCACGCACATACTACTGAAATACTCTCACATTCACTACTGAAAACCTCACACACACACTCCTGAAAAACATTTTACTGAAAGGTTTCTCAGTAGGGAATGTGCATGTGTTTCACCTATGTGTGTGTGAGGGGATTCTTGCTGTAACGGAAGTCATTCTAATGTAACGGAAGTCAGTGGTCTCTTTGCTAGCCCCGTGAGCTTCATTAGCTCCAGGCTGCTACTCGGACGTGTTTATTGTGTTGATGCCTGGTGGAGTATTCTTCATTGAAATATCGCACTTATCGTATGGCTCTGCGGTTCAAACAGACCGTCCATGAATGCAGTTTATTCGGTAAGTGAAATTCAAGCACTTTATTTCTTACTTGTCTTTTTATTCAGCTAACAAGCGAGACGAAGCTACATCTGTGCTAACGATGCTATCCGTAGCATACAAGTTCAAACATAATAGAGAAGTGCAAAACATTAAGAAGGATTATACTGTAGAACAAAAGGCTTCTCGTGAGGTTGGTAAAATAAGGTAATGCTTGTACATTAGTTAGTTTGCTAGTTAGGTAACTGTATGCATTGTTATTGTTAATTAAAATAGCTATGCTCGACGATGCAGACAGCTAGCAGAACGTGAACATGTAATGCCTGCATTTAAGGACGATAGCATTGTCAATGCTTTAGGGACAATTAAATGATTTGTTTAAATATCAGATATGACGTTATGTGTGCTTCTGTGACAATGAAGCTTATTCATTGCATTACATTTGTTGCAGATGTTTGTCTTTTACCCCTACGTGTGTTACAAATGAATGTGAATATGGCATAGGACAAATATTTAAATTGACTGTCTCATGAAAAACGATTCCAAATTAACAGTAAAATAAAAAGGACCCCAACTAGACAATAATACACAATCCAACTGATAAGATACAGTAAGGGCTGTGATATCCAGCACTTTCTTTAAGGATAACAAAAAGATTATCACATGACATTTGCATGTAAAAAAAAAAAGTCTGTGACCAACACATTGTTACTTTACATATATATCTGTTTGTTTCAAGTTTCCAGGTGATGCAGACAGACCAGAGGATGCTGACCACGAGAGACAGACCTATTCCTAACATCAGTGCACTTCAGCATGGACTCAAAGGCACAACGACTCCTTTCATACTGTACAAAGACTCGAGAAACGTTCTGGTTTAAATAGATAAAGTAACTGAACTATATTCAGCTTTCACATTTCTATGTATTTAAGGCAATTATTATTTTACATTGTGAGAATTACTACCATTTGTCTCTACATATTGTCTGTAAAAGACGTGGTAAAAGTGGTTCTTGCAGTGAGACGACGGAGCAGTTGAATATGATTTAATAATAAGATATTTTAATGTTGATTAACTGCAGACTGTTCATTCATAATCTGATTATCTTTGTAGTACAAAGTGATGAATTTAAAAAACACATTAAAATAAAAATACATTATTTCTACAGCCGCTAAATAAACAGTCCTCTCCACCTCAGTCCTCTCCAGCCACACCCACAGACCGTCCGTCACACTGAGGTTTCTCCCAAAGCCTCTGCAGCTCTCTGGACTCCATGCTGTCTCAATTGATCCACACTGTGAATATGAGAGGGGAACACGTGTGTAATAAATGCTTTAGACGATAAGAAATATGAAGTTAACTGTTGAGTGGCTCATTATTTTTTAAATAGACAAAACTATTACTGTATTTCAATAACTCACATCTGAAAGTTTAATTTAAAAGAAGAAGAGGCTCCAAAAATAAAGACTGGTATATCAATAGATGTAGTTGATTTTGTCTTTTTAATTGTTTAAAGTAGATAGAACTGGTGCTTAAGAGCTTTAATACAGTCTGGTTGCGGAGGAGGCACACAGGTAAGAGCACTAACTAGCTACCATCACATGTAACTAAGCTTGACTTGAATTTATTAAAAGTTTAATTTAAGTAACAGCAACAAATCAATAACTAAAATCATGCAAAAATGTGAATCTTTGCTGGATCCACTGTTGCATTTACCACATGTTGTATCTTTTAGAAACCTGAAGGCATTTATAGATTTGTATGCAAGTAATATCCCAAAACTCAATACCTTAGATTATTATAGAAAGTCTTGCTGAATAGTTTCATGTTCACTTACCTTAAGCAACGTAAAAGACGGAGAGCAACAGAATTATGCAGAGCTAAAACTACAGAGGCAACAATACATCGGCTTAGATTAGGCTGAACCCTCCGTCCAGCCTCTCTCATCGTCACACCATGGTTGATAACATTTCATTTCATTAGAGAGTACTCTTCTTTGTCCACGCCCTCTCCCTCCAGCTCTACCTCTACCTCTCATTCTTCCTCCTATCACTCTCATCCACCTCTTCCTCTTCCTCTTGCTTCCATGTTGGCTTCCATTGTTGCTGTAAGAAAGTCACCTGTGGTATTTTTGTAGTGCTAACATCCTGATTGATGAGCCAACAGTTATGCAATCAGGTGTTTGGTCAGGTGGAACGTGCTTCTTGATCATTGGTCCATGTGTGAGGCATTTTGAATATCAGTGTTTTAAACCTGCTAACACGTGACTTCATGTCAGATTCCTGTGTCTTACGTGGAGAAACGCGTGCAGTGGTTTGCAAATTGTGTGAAAAGCTGAAACCGTGTTTAGAGTTTTGGAGATTTGAGCCGATGTTTTGCTCTTTGAGTGTCAGTTAAAATAATTGTGCTTTATGTAGAATTTTAGTGTGTTAGCAATTGAGAAAAACTGTAACTTGCAATCAGACGAGCATTATCGCCACCTACTGTATCACTGCAGCATTGCTCTTTGTTAGTTCCGTTTCATTACAATGACTTCCGTTTCAGCAAGAATCCCCCCTCACACACACATAGGTGAAACACATGCACATTCCCTACTAAGAACCTTTCAGTAAAATGTTTTCAGTTGTGTGTGTGTGAGGTTAATTTTCAGTAGTGTGTGTGTGTGAGGTGTTCAGTAGTGAATGTGAGAGTATTTCAGTAGTGTGTGTGTGAGGTGTTCAGTAGTGAATGTGAGAGTATTTCAGTAGTGTGTGTGTGAGGCCAGATGTTTTCAGTAGTGTGTGTGCAAGGTGTTCAGTAGTGAATGTGAGAGTATTTCAGTAGTGTGTGTGCAAGGCCAGATGTGTTCAGTAGTGTGTGTGTGAGGTTAATTTTCAGTTGCGTGTGTGTGGGGTTAATTTTCAGTAGTGTGTGTGTGAGGTGTTCAGTAATGAATGTGAAAGTATTTCAGTAGTGTGTGTGTGAGGTTAATTTTCAGTAGTGTGTGTGTGAGGTGTTCAGTAGTGAATGTGAGAGGATTTCAATAGTGTGTGTGAGACTTAATTTTCAGTTGTGTGTGTGTGTGTGAGGTGTTCAGTAGTGAATGTGAGAGGATTTCAGTAGTGTGTGTGTGCAAGGCCAGATGTGTTCAGTAGTGTGTGTGTGTGTGTGTGTGTGTGTGTGTGTGTGTGTGTGTGTGTGTGTGTGTGTGTGTGTGTGTGTGTGTGTGTGTGTGTGTGTGTGTGTGTGTGTGTGTGTGTGTGTGTGTGTGTGTGTGTGTGTGTGTGTGTGTGTGTGAGGTTAATTTTCAGTTGTGTGTGTGTGAGGTTAATTTTCAGTAATATGTGTGAGGCTTGATTTTCAGTAGTGTGTGTGTGTGAGGTGTTCAGTAGTGAATGTGAGAGTATTTCAGTAGTGTGTGTGCAAGGCCAGATGTTTTCAGTAGTGTGTGTGCGAGGTGAGTTTGAATTTTGTTCTACACGGCCCCTCATACAAAACCACAGAATGCACTTAGACTTGTATTTCCTCTCCGTCTGAAGTTTGTTGCTGCTGTCAAACTTTGAAGAATGGTCTTCATAAAGCAGATCTGCACTCTTCACCCCGAGTCTGTCGGAGTCTTTCCCGCGACCCAAACACCATCGTGTTATTATCATTTCTACCAGACGCTCGGATAGAGGGCTCTCAACCTGGCTTTCCATTCTGATTATATTGAAACTCTTTCACTGGGAGCCAGAAGATTGTGTGTGTGTGTGTGTGTGTGTGTGTGTGCGTGTGTGCGCGCGCGCGCGTGTAGGCTTTGTTTTTATCGACCATACGTGTGTTGTCTCTGCAGGCCAATGTGGAAGTAAGAAACAGAATATCCAGCTGTATCTCTGCTGTATTGCTTTTACAGGCGCAAAGGCTCTGTAAAGTATTTACTGTATAACATTTTAAAAAGTCTCGAGAAAAACAGCCTAATAAAATGCACTTTTGATGATTATGGCAAAGATGTGTAAAATATTAATAAAGAGATATATATATATATATATATTGTTCATGGTGCAGCCATGCTGTCTTTTTACAATCTTTAAAATGCTTGCGGATGGGTTAGATTTACGATTGACACATCAATATTCATCTGAAAAGTTTTTCTACACATTTAAAATGAGAAGTAGTTTCTGCAGCTTTCTGAATCTTTATTAATTTAAACTACGACAACTGGATACAAAGTTTGCATATGATATTTACCAGTCCCTATACTCGGTGGCTGAACTTACTTCAGGGCTTCTTGTCTCTTTTAGCCCAACAGGATCTTGTCAACAATCATTGATTCTGGTAAATGCGGTGGCAAGTCATTTGTTTTTGTCCGGTCGCGGTGAAATAAGTTGAAGCACTCTCTCTTTGCCACGCTCTACAAGCTAAACAAACAGGGACACAATGTCTTTGGAAACAGTTAAGTCAGAGGAAGGGTCCTGAGATGAATCAGCACCGTCAGCTCATTTCTGCTTCAGTCATTGAAACTCAAATCTGTGTTAACACTCAGTTGAACAGGACCTCAGTAACAGACTGAACGTGACACTGAGCCAACCGATGTAACCAAGGGAACTCAAACCTCTGGAGAATATGCAATGCATAATGTGAAGGCATAGCCAATATATACAGTCACCATGACACATCAAAGATCTGTTGAAATGAGTACAAAGCCACTGAAGTTGGACTTTCATTCATTTCTCTGACCTTATGTCAACTTGATAGATTACAGCTGAGAGAAAGATGAGGTCAAACGTTGGTCTCTAACTCAGAGTGTCTCTCCGTTTTATAGATGGCTCCTGCAAGAAACACAATTAAGCTCTTTGATCACCTCACTGTGGTGCAAAAGGAAGATTGATAGCACTTCCAGTTCTTTGGAGACCACTGCAGATCTGTTTTCCTCTCGTTTGTAATCAGAAGCCGACCACAGAGCGTATTCATACAACTTTCTGCACCACTGTGAAAAATGACATCGCACTGCTGTGGTGTTCATACTTGCCAACCTTGAGACCTCAGAAATCGGGAGGATTTGAAAACCACCGCGGGGGGGGGGGCGTGTGCTAGGAAAGGAGTGAGCAGAGGGTGGAGTTGTCGATTCTTGTTCTGTTGTCTGTGACTATCTTCCTCACCCTCTCAGACTTTCAGTTGCGCGTGCTACCATGGAAACCAAACAATGGTGTAGCTGTATTAAAGTCCGAGTGGAAACAGTCCTGAGTAAATGTAAATCTGATTTTGTCAGAAATCGGGAGAAATGCGGGAGAAATATGACCTCGGCAGGAAACCGGGAGAGGGCAATGAAATCGGGAGTCTCCCGCGAAAATCGGGAGGGTTGGCAAGTATGGTGGTGTTCCCTCGGGGTCTTACTTGGTCGGGATCTAATTTTCCTCGTTGTGCCGCCTCCCAAATGAGTAGGCTATCATTTTTGTGTGGCAGGTCAATCTAGAGGTACTCCTATAAAAGGGCGTGAAATCCCATTGGTTTATTCCCACGGCAACTGTTATCGCACTTGATAAGAGTTTGTTACCGCGTGTGAGTGGGACGGATGAAGCAGAGGTAAATAAAATACAGAGAAGGAAACGCAGCTGAAGAGATAATTTCCCTCTCATATGTTCCAACTTTGGAGGAACTATACAAGTGAACTGAACCCTGACTTCTTCTCTCACGCTTCCTCCATCCATCCATCTTTTTCTCCGTCTATCTCTGTGGCCTTTTGTCTCGGAGCATCTCTGTGGGTGTGCATACATTATGTGTAATCCTGCTGGGCAATACGAGAGATACAAGGAGGGAGAGAGAGATGGAAATAAGCTATTTCTTCCTCTTCCTCCTCTGATAAATTACTATTCATTGTGTCCCTTTCCTTTTTTTAATGCCTCTTACTGTTCTGCTTCACCCACAGCTACGGTGACCTGCATACAGAAATGAGAGCAGGGGGAAAAGAAAGGCTTGTGAGTAAGAGGAAGGATTATGAGGGAGAGAATCAAGTGACAGGCAAAGTGAGGCAGAATTGAAACAGGAAAAATGTAGGCAGAAGAATACAAGAAGGACAAAAGGGTCATGATGGAAAGAAAGGCTGAGGATGCGTCTAAGGCAAGGAGAGAGGGTGAATGACGTACACTAAGCTTGCCATATCTGCTTTGGCCAGAGAGAATACACAACCTCGTGATGGACACTGACAGATGTTGGCTGACAAACGTTGATTCAAAGGCGGCCATTGTTTTGTGTTTTCATTTGCTTATGTTGTTTTCTGTGCTCCGAGGTTACACTCGATTAGCACTCAATTAGCTCCTTGGACTGCAGAGGTGTGGGGGGGGGACCCATTCATCCCTGTGATGTGGGCAGGGAGCCATGCAAACACTCAGTGGTTTACTCAGCCGCGCAGCCCCACAGACGTGCACTGTGTGTAGTGCTGCAGTGTTTCAATCATCTGGGGTGCAGCAGATGTATTGTTTTAGCTAACGTATATTTGCACTTTCCAACACTTTACCACCTGCCAAGTGGAAAGATTTAGAAGGAAAGGTTTAGACATTTTTGTAAAGGTGCTTATCAGTTTACTTGCTGGCTGATACAGTTGCAAGAAAAATGTGAACCCTTTGGAACGACCTGGATTTCTGCATAAGTTGGTCATAAAATGTTTTCTGATCTTCATCTAAGTCACAACAACAGACACACACAGTCTGCTTAAACTAATACCACACAAACAATTATATGTTTTCGTGTTTTTATTGAACACACCATGAAAACATTCGCAGTGCAGGGTGGAAACCCCTAGGCTAAAGACTTCTTCAAGAGCTACTTGGAGTCAGGAGTCAGCCAATCTGGAGTCCAACCAATGAGACGAGATTGGAGGTGTTGGTTAGAGCTGCCCTGCCCTATACAAAATACACACCAGTTTTGAATTTGCTATTCTTAAGAAGCATTGCCAGATGTGAAGCATGCCTCGCACAGAAGAGCGCTCAGAAGACCTACGATTAAGAATTGTTGACTTGCATAAAGCTGAAAGGGTTCCAGAAGTATCTCTGAAAGCCTTGATGGTCATCAGTCCACGGGAAGACAAGTTGTCTATACATGGAGAAAGTTCAGCACTGTTGCTGCTCTCCCTAGGAGTGGCTGTCCTGTAAAGATGACTGCAAGAGCACAGCGCAGAATGCTCAATGAGGTGAAGAAGAATCCTAGAGTCAGCTAGAGACTTAAAGAAATCTCTGTCACATGCTAACATCTCTGTTGACGAATCTACGATACGTAAAACATTGAACAAGAATGGAGTTCATGGGAGGACACCACGGAGGAAGCCACTGCTGTCCAGAGAAAACATTGCTGCACGTTTGAAGTTTGCAAAAGAGCACCTGGATGTTCCACAGCACTACTGGCAACATGTTCTGTGGACGGATGAAACCAAAGCTGAGTTGTTTGGAAGGAACACACGACGCTATGTGTGGAGAATCCAAAGGGTCTTGCAATTGTATATGAGTTCATTGATGGTCTTTCATTTACAATCAGCTAGCAGTTAGCTTGTTTAGCCGGACAACTGGAAACTTGAGGAAACGGCTAGCATTTTATGTCGTAAAAAAAAAAAACACATAGTCATTACAAATACAAACTGAATGTGTTATAAGTAGTGCTGTCAAAATTATCGCGTTAACGGCGGTAATACATTTTTTGAATTAATTGCGTTAAAATATTTAACGCATTTAACGCATGTGCAGAATGGCCCGCCCCATACGTGCCACCAGTGGCAGCGCCAGGGTATGGCTGGGGTAGGCTACACCCATACCAAGAAATGGCTTAGCCCCACCATGAAAAATGATGTTAAAGTAAGCAAAATAAAGTCTGCCAACTCGCGCGGAGTAAATTGCACAGACAGCAGTTAGTAAGATTGATTTCAGTAGCCACGGTTTTGAAAACTTTTGTCACATAGTGGTCGTCTTCTCAATATAACATCTTTGATAACGGCGTGGTGTTGTTGCAGGAAGTCCCGACGGAGAATACTCTTGCTGTAGTACAGGGCAGAGCCATATCATAGTAATAATATGGCTCTGGTACAGGGGTGCACATAACTGGTACGCAGGTTATGTGCCTAATCTGAAATGCGTACCGTCACTTGTGTCACAAAGCGCATTTGCGTACCGACGTACTTGTGAAGCTTTTCCAGAAGGCGGTTAGATCACCGGACGACAGAGTCGGTCTCCGTGTGCACAGACAGGCTGCTGTTAACGTCGGTCTGTACAACGGAACTGTGCCCAAACTACGCCAACCGGCTGCGGAGGGAGACTCCCCCCTTCACTGGAGAACTGCGCTAAAACAGCTGATCACAACGTTCACACTCTGTGGTCACGAAGTACTCCACTAGCCCCCCCCATGTCGACTTTCCTGAAGTACTCCCCGGTTGAGAGAAATCAACACGTAATGAATTAAGACCCCACGGTTTGATGATTGATAGGTGTGTGGGTTGTCTTTCATTTTGACACGCAGAAAAATGTTATAATAAACATAGATACTGTATGTTAAATGTATATATCTGCCTTCTTTCATTTATCTTTCCATTCCCACAACAATATACATAAATAAATGGCATATTTTGGACATAGTTCGAATGGTGATTAATCATGATTAATGCATTTTTAAGCTGTGATTAATCTGATTAAAAATGTTAATCGTTTGACAGCCCTAGTTATAAGTCATACAAGCGGCAAGCACTTTTTGAGAGAGATTTTTTTAAGGGGTTAATGCTAATCCTGTTTTTATGCTATGCTAAGCTAGCCCTAGGTACGTGATGAAGCTGTCTGTATGCACAGAGAGGGTGGGATCGATCTCTTCATCTAAGTGTATTTCCCAAAATGTCAGCCTATTGCTTTGAGTGATTGAGTCATTTTGATCTTTTGCAAAGTACAGAACAAAGTGACTCGATGCAACTCTCACTAGCAGACTGAGATGAATAATGCATGTGAAGTAGAAACACAGACTGACATCACTTTATTGAAACTTTTTGGGAACTTTTATATTTGTCTAGTTCTGAACCAGCTTCTAAAATATGTTCTTCTGTAGCTTCTTCTTCTTCTTCTTTAGTGTTTATTGGCGGTTGGCAAACCAACTTGTAGGTGCATTACCACCACCAACTGGACTGGAGTGTGGACAAGAGACTATGCAGAAAACAATAAACAAAACAAAGAACCAAAACTCTAGATTATTTTAAATGTATCAATTTCTCTTAGAAACGTAATAATCTCACAATATATATTGCCTGATTTTTTCCCTAGCAGCCCTGATAGCGACAAGTCATGGAATTTTGCTTTCTTCAGTGTCTGGAAAAGCACATTTCTCTGAGTACTATATTTCCTGCAAAGCAGTAAAACATGCTCAACAGTTATTCTTCTGTAGCTTAGATGGCAACTTCTTTCTCCTTGTGTACATTGAAACAGCTGTCTCTCATTTTAAAGTCGGTCAATGTTTAAACAGATACACAATGAGATACAGTGTGTGTAACATCTTAACACAAAGGAGGTGAGTAAATGAAAGGAGGTGGCCCTTGTTCCATTGACTAAATCATAATATGAATGATAGAGCGGCCTCTTGACCTGTATCGATTCGAGGCAGATATGCTCAGCCCGGGCAGACCAAGTCTCAATGTGTAATTGATATCTCTGTTAAGCAGGCAATGAAGGATCAATGAGAGAGGAAATAGCCACATACTCTGGTGCGTGTAATCTTCCCAGGGTGCTTCCCACTGTTTTATAGTGCTGTATGTCTCTTGTGTGTGCTGACACGTTCACAGAGTCTTTGTTAACACATCACGAATGACTGACCTCGCGCTTGTCTCTTTCTCCGTCTCTTACCGTCTTTTCCTCTGTTTTGGTTTGTTTCTCAGAACACAGGTCATACTTGGGGCACGGCTCTTCCTTTCCTCTCTCTCTGTACAACTTAGAAACATGTATGAGAGCAGAAGTGTCTTTGTGGTTGTGGAGGCAGCAGAAGTTATAAAGCTAACACAATCAGCAACCCTTTCAGAATGCATTTCTATACTTCAAAATGCATCTCCACCAAGGACGAGCAATAAAAAGGTTTGTGCTTTTTGTGAGGTCACGTGTTTTTGTGTAAAGTAACAGGTTGAATACATGTGTTGAGACTGGTTTGTGAAGTGTTGATGAATGAAGGATTCAATGTCGCAGCAGACAAGGCAAGAAGCACACTTTCGGAAAACATGCTTTGAGATTTGTCGAGGTTGCACTACTAATATGTTGTGTGGGAAGTTATTCGACATTACGCACATTGGACAAGATTGTCATTTGTTGATCGTAGCCAGTTCTTGCGGTTAGTTTAGTTAAATCCTCACGTGTTCATAGGCGAAGACTTGTATTACCGAAGGTCTAATTTACAGGCAAACGAAGGAGTTGGAGACCATGGTAGGAACACAAATGAATGCTGGAGATTTGATGGAAAACGGGGATTTATCAATGAAAGCTGGAGGGTAAGATCGATAACTTTTGAGAAACGTACACAAGCTAATTGTTTCGACGTATCACGAAAAGACCAATCCTCTGAAACACATGCACGTGGGCGTGGACAGCTGGAGAGATACTTTCCCTCTCATATGTACCAACTTTGGAGGAACTATACGAGTGAACTGAACCCTGACTCGTCTCTCTTCTAGTCACTGCTCAGAGCATTTCATATGTGTATTGCTGTTAGAATGTTAAGACCATTTCGCATGTAAATCATTTGTAACTCAATTATGGAAAAACTGGAAAGCCTTCCGACTCCAGCTCGCTTCCTCTCCAATCCTCCCTCTCTGAGGATGCTTTCTTCCAATTAATGTTAAGACTTATGATCACATTTGCATATACACACAGTATGTTATATACCACAGCATGCACACACACAAAAGCATAGAGAAATGCTGTCACAAAGGGCTTTAGGATTAGCAGTGAAATAAAAGAAATAGGATGCATATATGCAGTGTTAAACATCTTAATGCTATATGCATAACATAACCAAGCCTGGGAAAACCCTCAGCCCTGCTCAACATTTCTTTAGACAAACCTTTGAAAGTACTGCGAGTGCACTCGGAGGAGAAGTTGATTTTGCATAGAGGGAACTGTACAGCGGGTGATGAAGTAGCCCTTGTTTGCACTTCACGTGAAGGCTTTACAAGCAGATGTGAGTCGAAATGAGAAGGGTGCCAGAAACATTCACACATCCTGTACTTGCAGGCGTGTTTGTAGTGCCTGTGTCAGTGTGTTCATGAGGCCATGAGGTGTCAGTGAATTACATCATCGCGTAGTAGCAGGGCGAACCCCCCTTTATCTCCTCATACAATATTCATCTGGCCTGAATGAACACATGCAAGGGCTTATGCATAAGATATGCCTTTAGAAAGTGAGTGAATGAGAATGCGCTTTATTGTGAGTGCAGAGCTTTGCATACGATGTGAATACATTTTAAGCATTGATAAGATAAGATAAGACTTTATTTATCCCGAAGGAAATTGTTGTGCCAGAGAAACAAAATACAATACACACAATAAACACAGCAGCACAACAGCAACACTGTACACTACAAGAGCAGCAAAAAGAGCAATTAAACATCTATGGTCACACAATCAATGCAATTATTAGCAGTAGTTAGTAGTGCAAACAATAAAACGTAGTGGCAGTTACGTAATTGCACGTTATCATAGCATTATTAATAATAATAATATTGCACATAGTTATATATAGCAGCGAGTGTATTGTAATGACGGTGATGGATCTGCAGAGAGTAGGAATACTCTGTAACAAGTAAGTAATGCTGACTCTCCCACACACCATGAAGACATGTTGAACCTCCACTGCCTCACGTGCACACCTTCTTCTCGATCGCTCCCGCTGCACCACTCTGCTATCTGCTGCCAGCTGAATCTGTAACGAGCAGGAGGGCTGAGGTGCTGACACACCAACTATCAGTGCTGGAGAGGGGGGAAACGGGAGGAAGGGGATGTAGCACTTTGTTGTGAAAAACTAAACTAAATAACTGTGAGCAGACTTTTACTTCCAAATGTGTTCTAGTCCTCCTGCTGTAAACACATTTGAACATATATTATGGAAGAGCCATTTGTAAGCCCTTTCCAAATAATTGATGGGAGATAGAGTTGTACAATGTTTTCCCCAGACCTCAATGTACCGTCATTTTAGATCAATTTGAGTTATTTCGAATCCTACCTCCCCTGATTATGAATCCTGTTTGAATGGGACCGCGCTGTGAAGAGTCCGACTATTCAGTGACAGTCCACGGCTCCTTTATTCTTTGTAATCAAAGCACTACCGAAACATACACACTGTAAGATGTCTTCACCGTCGGAGGTAAAAGACAATTGCAGAAATGTTCAATGATGTCGACATGGAGTAAACAGAGAGAAAAAGGCCCTCTTAAAAGAAGAGAAATGTAGGGAAGATGATTGCTTTAAATTGATGCTGAAAGCAGGGAAATGATTGAGAAGCTGGTTCACTTTGTTTCTACATGGCAGGAAGTCAAAGAGAGGAATAGAGAGAGAAAGATGAAGCCTGAGATGCCATCACTGCAGTGAACGAAAGAGTGGACATTGTGAAACAAACAAACCTCATCTTTTCAAAATGCCTCCTTGAAGTCAACGCCACTGTTTTCAAACTTAATATTTCAGGGTGAATATAATCATTCGGCTACTCAAGACGGACGCAATATGGTGAAATTGAAAACTTGACATGCTACCTGCAGCCAGATCTTAAAAGTCTCCAAGAAGACGGTGTGAGACGTGGAGAGGGGTGGTGGCGCCGTGCGGAGAGCCACATCACTCTGCCAGCCATTTCACATTGGACCGTGGCACTTTCAGCCTCCATTTAGATTGATTGATTTTCTCCACAACTCTCCAAGTTGGACGCTGTCATGGGATTACATTTTGATGCCATTACACGGGGGCCCCCGGTGTTAGTTCTCTCCCATTATCCCCTGCGCTCGCACACATGAGCGTGTGCGTGCCGTTCCATGAAGAAAAGTTATACACAGTATTTGGTACTGGACCAAGTCTCCACACCATCATAGTGCCTTTGATCAAATCATGCCCTCAGATCCCCCACTTATGCTCTCAAGTGTGCACTATAGGCCGGAAACACGCACCAACACTGACACACGAGCAGATAGTTGTGCATGTGATACTGGGTTTCTTCTCTCTGTCACACCGGTTCAAACGCACACACCCATGTGCCCCCCCCCCCCCCTCTGGACTGCCTGAGCTCTGTGCTGTGTATGTGACATGTGTGTAGCTTAGCATACATGCAAGAGATCCACAATGTCTGTGTGCACATCAGCTCATCCACAAGTGTGTGTTGCGTGGCTGTGTGCAATCATCCTTTCATGCTGTCGGAAGAAAATCTTTCCTCCTGAGGGAAAATGAAACTTAGCTAAGTTAGTTTCTTGCGCAGATGATAATGAGGCCCTTTGTCTGTATGAACATCACTGTCAGATCTGCGGACCCAAGTGCATTTTGACTGTCAGTGCATATGATAACAGGGTGTGGATGTGTCCCTCGGATTTTGGTTCCGTGTTTAATCTCATGGATTGCAGCTTTAAAGATGGAGACGGGCGACTTCAAAACGCCACTTTGATTCGCAGAACAGTAAGAACTTTAAAACTGATAAGACCAAAGTTTTAAAGCAACCCGATCAAAGTCTTTGAAGCCTTTTGTGAACAGATCCGTGTAAAGTTTTAAAAATATCAAAGCTTTGGTTATCTCAAGAAACGCCCTGGACAGCGGAGGGCAGCAGATGTCGCTTCTCCCAAAGAGATACAATGACAGCTGACCTGCCCGAACACAGGAACACGTGCACACGTCTGAACAATCACACGTTCATGCTGATGATATGGAAGTGAGAGCGGCTTAGCATGTCTCGCCCCTGATCTGTCAATTGCCCTTTTGAACATTTTATTAAAATGTCAACTCGCCTGTGGGGAGCGAGGGAGTGACAACACAGGCGCTGACAGAAGGATGAACTCTCCCCCGACCTTTATCATTCCCATTCTTCCTCTAAAAGACGTCCTCCCACATGCGTCTAATGAGCTGGCCGAGAAAGGACAGACGTGCCCTTGAAGATGGCAAACTGCTGGCGACCTCCATCAATACGCTGGCTTGACCTTTTAAATGGATGCTACTGTGGTCGATACAAACCGTAAGCGAGAACACATTCTCTCCGTTCGTGCCATGTCTGTGATATATCCTGAGATAGTGAAATCTCTCTTTTCTACATGTCACACGTCCAAAGGGAGTCCAGGATCAGACGGAGAATTGATCTTAGGCCTTCAGGGACGGCGACCCCTGCCCTGGTGTCAACACGGTGGATAGACAAGAGTGTCTTTTATCAGCGAGTGCTGCTGGCCCATTAACGCAGGAGAGGGGTCCCTTAATAACTCTGGGAGACTCCATTGATCCGACCAGACCTTCCTGCTTACATAATATCACAGCCCTGAGATTCGGCCGTCGCATATCCGTGACATCTCCTCCTCAGAGACCGTCCTATCCCTTGCACTTTTTATTTGTGCCCACTTCTCTTTCCCGCTCTCGCTTCTTTCTCTTCCCGCCCTCGGCCTTTTGTGAAGAACCGCTCTCGGCTACTTCGTGTTATCAGTCCCTTCTGCCTCCGGCTCGCTTCTCTTTCATCTTTTTCTTCCACCTTTTGCTCTTTTCTTTGTGTTCATTTTCTTTTTGTGCCCAACTTTCTTACATCACGTCTCCCTTAATAGCTATCTGTCTTTTCTGAGGTGCCTCTCCACCGCACGGTCTCTCCGTTTCCACCCGTTCCTCAGCTCACTCATCTGCCAGCCCTTTCGTTAGCAGTGCCTGCTCTCAACCATAACCCCTTCCTCACATGTGGGTCTTTTGTATGTATCTCTTATGGTTCTTCAGCCTCTGTCGTCTCATACAGTCTCTTTGTATTTTACTCAGCAGCTCTGCTTTGTTTGGCACCCAGCAGACAAGGCTGCTGATAAAGGTGAGCGAGAGCATATTTAAAATGTCACTGGCAAAGTGACAAAAGGTCATATGGAAAGTAAGAGACTCCCAGCACAGTTCGGACTGACTGCTAAACAGGCATTCTTTCTTTCGTGTGTGTGTGTGTGTGTGTGTGTGTGTGTGTGTGTGTGTGTGTGTGTGTGTGTGTGTGTGTGTGTGTGTGTGTGTGTGTGTGTGTGTGTGAGTGTGTGTTGGAGGGTTTTGCTGGCCCTCATGCATATTCATGTCTGCATCTTCAGGGGTGTGTGTCTTTTGTCAAACTTTATCTGTGTGTGTGTGTGTGTGTGTGTGTGTGTGTGTGTGTTTACATGCACATCGTTGCCCATGTGTCACGTTGTGTATGCTGCTGGTGTTCTGAATGCTACCCACCGCCTGAGGAGAAGCCCTTAGCAGTCCGATGAGTTGGCTTCTGAAAAAGTTTCCTGCCACACACACTTCTGCGAGGAGAGTGCAACAGCGTGTGCACTGACCTAAAGGTTGCTGGTTTGAATCCAGAGGGAGTGTACGCTTGCCAGCAGAATGTGAGGCTGGGTTATGGATCATAGCATCCCTGGCACATGTTGTCCGCAAGTCAAATATAATACGGGAGGAGGAAATGTAGCAAACGCATTGAATGATGATGGAGCCTACCCTGGATAATGCAAAGGAACTACACATGGAACTATAGCTTCTGATATGTCGACGAGTCAAAGTACCGAGTAGCATGAGATTACAATATTCAAGTATCTCACCTTTATACTAAAGTAGTATTCAGTACAGAACACGAACTTGCAGGAAGTCAGAACGCATGGAAATGTTTTTCTTTTGTTATTTTGGGTGGCTTCGAGCTACGATGACATTTGAAGTCAGCACTTTGGTTTTGGAGGCGGAGCTTGTTGAGGGGTACGGATGATTTGTCTCAGAAACAGGCAGGTATGCAGGACAATGTGCTACATGAAGAAAGCACAACGATGTACGATAAAGCCAGCCAGCCGGTATGAAGCTGGAGAGATCAGCAACATGTGAGCTTTTGGTTCAAGTCAGGTCATAGACTTTCTGCCTAAAGCCCTCCACACTTGTTCGCCCTGCATGCTTCACCTTGGAAGGAACTTTAATGTAACGCTCCCTCGCAGAGACCGACTGTCTGGAGTGACTCATTTCACAATGCTCTTGTTTTTCCGCAGCACTTTGTACAGCACTTAAAGTTGTCCTTTGGAGTGTGCTTTTCCCCACTTGCACTTAATGTTCTGTATGGGTTTCATTTGCAGTTTGAGGCTCAGACTCCCCTTGCTCTCCAGGTGCATGGATACACAGCCATCTGTCTATCTGCTACTGTCTGCCTCCTACAGGCCGGCCCCTCTCCGTGTTCCTCAATTATCCATCTCTGGAGGAGAGGGGCAGATCCATACTGTGTGTGTGTGTGTGTGTGTGTGTGTGTGTGTGTGTGTGTACTCTCTGATGCTCAGTGCTTTCCTAGCTATGCAGTAAATGTCATTTCAAGCCGGTGCTAAATCACTCATCACCTTACTTACCCTGCTCAGATGATCCATATTTCATGTTTTCCAAACTGAATATGACTTTAATTTGACAACACTTTTTTTCGTCCTGCTTTTCTGTGAAATATTGAGGATACTATACGATAGATAGACACTAGTTTGCTGAAAGATGGTCCGCATTAAATCAGGCAGTACCCGAACTCTGTTTTCATTCATTTATTATTTCTTTGGTATTTTATTTATTTCACTGGTTATTGTTAGGCAAATATCACATTTACTGTATGGTCAATTCATAGAGGGGCAGTATTTGAGATGTGATGCTTGTATTTGTGATATTTTCATTGTTATTAATGAAAATATAACCTAACATCTAATAGTGAAAGCATCTCCTTATGTATGTTGTACCGTCTGTAAAAAACAAAATCATATTTGAAGATGGATAGATAGATGTTCCTTAGTCATGAGATGCATGCAGTTGTAATGGATGCCATGGATGAGTGGACAGTGTGTGTGGACAGTGTGTGTGGGCGGAGAGGAAAGAGAGGGGTGTCAGCAGTGTGTCAGCGGTTTTGACGAGTTGATGGCAGAGCTGACACAGCATTGGGAATAAGAGGTCAGCTCTCTGCTTATCCCTCTCTCTTCCCTCTTTCCATCCATCCATCCGCTCCATCCATCCATCCCCTGGCAGGACTGTGTCTGCTGGCCAAGGGCAGGGAGTGGGGGGGGGCCTGGAAAAGAGAGAGAGTTGGGCACTTTGTAAACTTTTGGCATTTGTGAAACACAGCACTTCCACCTCTAACATACACATTTTACCTCTCTCTGTCACACTAGGAAAAAGGTGCGAGTTCATTCCTCAGCGTGGCACTGCTTGGTTAATGATGAGGCGGGATAGCTGTTCTAAATTGGGAGGTAACTTCAAACGTCTTCTTCAGTGATGTTTTGAAAGTTAGTCTGTCCTCCAGTTTGATTGGTTCACCCAATGGTTGTGAGTCTGCAAATCGGTGACATGTGACTCTTTGATACTCGGGTACAGAATGATGCATGTAGATCAGGGGTGTCAAACTCAATTTCATCTCGGGCCACATCAGCATCATGGTCGCACTCAAAGGGCCGCTTTTATATACATACAAAAAATACATATATAAATATTTAATATATTTAAAAGAATGTATTATATTACATTATTGCCGTCTGCATTGGATTATTATCGGATAGGGTAATAATGTATATATATATATATATATATCGGATAGGGTAATAATTCTTCAGTGAGAATGTCAAAAAATGATTTAAAAAGAAAAGCCAAATTCTGGAAAAAAAGTCAAAATAAAATAACTGACATTTTGAAAAAAAAGTCCGATTCTGAGAAGAAAAGTCAAACTTGAGATGCATTGTGGGACATGTAGTTTATGGGCAACGTGCTTCTGTAAAGTAGCATGTAACCGTATAGTAAACATATTATATTCTTTGCAGGCTCTTGTGGGGCCACATTAAATGAAGTCACGGGCCGGATTTGGCCCCCGGGCCTTGAGTTTGACACCCCTGATGTAGATGTTGCAGCTTCTTCTCTGACTGTAGATCAGGTCAGGGAGAAGCTGGCTTTGCTGCCCTTCTCACTGTCAGCCATTTCTCCTGAAGACACAATCTGATGTAATGTGTTCACAATCTGTGAGCCCGAGGACATATGTCATCAGCAAGAATAATAGATCCTGAGAGAACACACCGTCATAAAACGCTGTTGACGAGGCGTGATTCAACGCACTTAGTCATCGTTTGTGCGGATTTATATTTAGAGTCCAGGTCATTGCATGGATTACAAGGTTGCTTACATCATTTATTTTCCCATTAAAAACATAGAAAATCTTGTTTCCTACTATTCCAACACTTTGGTTTAGTTTTGAACTCCATTCTAAGAGAAATACATTTAACGGAGGAAAATAAAAATATATTTATAGGACAAATCAAACCCTATGAAACACATTCATCAGCATTACATTGCGGCAGATTGTGCACATGTTGCAACACCACCCAACGCTGTTGAAACATGTTGTTATTCCAGAGTTTAAAGACAGACTTTGCCTCTGTGAAGAAGCTTAAGGAGTCCATTTATATTTGAGTGGTTCGTTTAGGTCTCCAATGCCTCACATTGATTAGCATGTTGACTTCTGCTCAGCCGTGTCTTCTGAGAGCAGGGCGGCGAGGATCAAAGTGTGTGAGAAAAGTCAAAAGCATTTCTTGATGAGGTTGAAAACAGATGGAGTGGGTGTGTATTCTCCCAGCAGCCTTTTCTTCAGTGCAAGTGTGTTTTTTGTGAGCGTGTGTGAAAGAGAGAAGGGTGTGTTTCTCATTAGTGGATGGAGGAGATAGCGCTGTGTTTGGCTAATCATATACTCCACCTAAAGAGGGCTGCTAATGAGTCCATTCTGCACACACACACACACACACACACACACACACACACACACACACACACACACACACACACACACACACACACACACCACACACACACACACACACACACACACACACACACACACACACACACACACACACACACACACACACACACACACACACACACACACCATGTATACATCACTTCAGGGGACATTACATTGACTTACATGCATTTCCTAGAGACTTATCCTAACCTTAACCATAACCAACACATGCCTAACCCTTACCCTAAACCTAACCCAGTCTTTACCCTAAAATTAATGATCCCCCTCATGGGGACCTCCAATTTGTCCCCATAAGGGAGGCGAGTCCCCACACCTGACTATATAAACAGATGTAGGTCCCCACAAGTATAGTAATACTAGTCCACACACACACACACACACACACACACACACACACACACACACACACACACACACACACACACACACACACACACACACACACACACACACACACACACACACACACACACACACACACACACACACACACACACACACACACACACACACACACACACACACACACCAGTGCTGACACTGTTGGTTTTCAATGAGCCACTTTTTAACACTGTGCTTGAATGTGTAGTCGGATGAGGATTCTCTTATTGGTTGAGGTATTGAATTCCATTGATGGGATGCGTGGAATGAAAGACAGCCTGGCTGAATGCGCTGTTCCTAAATGGGATGGTGCCGTCTCCCCCAGCCGCACCTCTAGTAACCCTGGTTGAGGTGGGCTTTAGGCTGATGCAGCCAGCCAGAGGAGGAGGAGCCAACCCACGAGTGATCTTATAAACTAAGCAGATGTTTTTGTAAACTATGAGATTTTCCCAGATGAACAGACACACACACACACACACACACCTTGGCAATGTGAGATGCTAGCTAAAGAACACAAGTTGTGTGTGTGTGTGTGTGTGTGTGGCTGCATACTGTTCCTCTGTCCTGTGTGGGATGAGCTGCTGATGACCAGGAAGTAACTAAGCTTAGCACCTGCTAATGTGCACATTGCCATGGTAACACACTAGTTAGATGACAGGTGCAAAAACTAGGCAATCAGGGGAAACCAGAGCAAAATGTGGCCGCAAACTGAACTAAAATAAACTTGTTTTGTGCTAGTTGTTGGGAAGAGATTATTTTGGAAGCAAACGTGTTGAGCTGTGATTGGTCCAGCAATTTCCTCAAGTAGAGATGAAATAAAACAAAGAGACAAAGACTTGAGTAAGCCAAGATTGTGTAGAACATGTTGGAACATCCACTGAGATCCTCTAACACTGCAGAGCTTGTCCTTATTCAAAGCAACAATGAGATGCACTCTCTGTGAATGTATTTATTCTTACACACACTGCGATTACCATCATGTGATCAGATGAACTCCACTTTTGTAATTCTTCATTTCGGTGTTATAACAGCTGTGGTAGTGAATATTTAAAAGATCTCTACAGCGTCTATAAATAAACCCTGTTTCTGACTAAATCGTTTGTAACCCTTCAGCCGCATCTAACGGAATACGCTGGCGTTGCATTTAGTAGGTTGTTCTTCTCTGAGCACCTGTCGGACTGGACGTGGAGCTGGGATGTTAGGACTCAGCATTTTCACATAATTGTACAATGTTCTAGTTCTTTGTATAATAAATTATGTGAAATACAAACTTTGGGGAGAAACTAATGTTATTTTAAAGTACTTTCCTGCAATTGATGTCAACGTGTTCAGATGTGTGGAAGACACATGTGGATATGAATACCCGAGACATATGGAATTACTGTAATTAAGTGGCAGAATAATGATTAATGGCTGATCCTGATGTGTAATGTGTTCAGATTAATGTCATAGTTCGTGTTTGTGGCATTTTATTCTAACATAAATCTCTATTTCTCTGCATGCTCCCTGTCGGCAAATCCTCCACTGACGTCTATAGGTAAGTCTTGTGTGTGTGTGTGTGTGTGTGTGTGTGTGTGTGTGTGTGTGTGTGTGTGTGTGTGTGTGTGTGTGTGTGTGTGTGTGTGGCCTTGCATTACCATCCTTGTGGGGACCTAAATCTGTTTACATAGTCACGTGTGGGGACTGGCTTCCCTTATGGGGACAAAATGGAGGTCCCCATAAGGGGGATCATTAATTTTAGGGTGAAGACTTGGTTAGGTTTAGGGTTAGGGTAAGGCATGTGCTGGTTATGGTTAAGGTTAGGGTAAGTCTCCAGGAAATGCATGTAAGTCAATGTAATGTCCCCTGAAGTGATGTATACAGTGTGTGTGTGTGTGTGTGTGTGTGTGTGTGTGTGTGTGTGTGTGTGTGTGTGTGTGTGTGTGTGTGTGTGTGTGTGTGTGTGTGTGTGTTGACTAGCCTTACTATACTTGTGGGGACATACATCTGTTTACATAGTCACGTGTGGGGACTCGCCTCCCTTATGGGGACAAATTGGAGGTCCCCATAAGGGGGGTCATTCATTTTAGGGTGAAGACTTGTTTAGGATTAGGGTAAGGTTAAGGGTAAGGGTTAGGGTTAGGCATGTGTTGGTTATGGTTAAGGTTAGGATAAGTCTCTAGGAAATGCATGTAAGTCAATGTAATGTCCCCTGAAGTGATGTATACATGGTATGTGTGTGTGTGTGTGTGTGTGTGTGTGTGTGTGTGTGTGTGTGTGTGTGTGTGTGTGTGTGTGTGTGTGTGTGTGTGTGTGTGTGTGTGTGTGTGTGTGTGTGTGTGTGTGTGTGTGTGTGTGTGTGTGTGTGTGTGTGTGTGTGTGTGTGTGTGTGTGTGTGTGTGTGTGTGTGTGTGTGTGTGTAAACCTATCCTGTCTTTATTTGTTTCTGTATCCTTGTCTGGACGTTTACTTCCCCTGATGATATCGCATTTGTTTCCATCACTAGTCCAAACCCTAAACTGGCTTTGACTTTTTGACGAACATGTTTTTGAAACTGTGTCTGGATAGAAAATGGCGGTCATATTATTTTGTCTTTACGGGCTAAATAAACCGATTACATCAGTACGATTGCTTATGACAAGCTTTGTTAAATCCACATTCAACGGGGGTTTCGATGGCTTTAACCTGATTATGTTTTGATTTCGCATAAAGCTACCGTTTGTGTATCTGCTTAGTGGCACCTGTCCAATCAAATCCAATCTCCACGCACGTTCATTCTGCTGCCTGCATTGATGTGGCATCAGAAAAGAGGAAATGAAATAACGTATTACTCTTACATCGGACGGCTATGTGGCAGATTATTGTTTTGGACTGTGTTGTTTGGTAGTCTTTCTTTTCGTTGTGGAGACGTGGGAGTTTTAGGCACATTTTGAACAAGCTCCTTCTCTCTCTTCTCACACTCTTTCCTCTCAAGGATGTCTCTCTTCTTGCCTCTATTCATCATGTATTCTGGTTAATTTGTCACCGTTGCTAAGGTTGTATTGGTGAAACCTTTTTATGACTCTTAGTAATTATAAATTCTACAATCACACAATGGTCACCCTGTTATTACAGAGTGGTTCCAGGATGTGGATCGGCCTTTGTGTGTCTGCATATTGCTTTTGTCGGTGCTCTATTATCTTTCTCAAATGTTCCAACCTGAATGGCAAGTTTCTTTCCAAAATTGGCAGAAAGGAGAGGCACAGGTGGCCTTAAATGTTTTGTTTTGTTCATGCTTTTGTATGTGCTCGTCACATCTGTCCAAGTGGAGATTGCTTCATTTTCCACACACTTCTCTCCACCTGTAAATGTGACAGTGGCACTGCTGTCAGTTGGACAGGATGTGTCCGTTTTATTTGTGCCCACGTGAAACCCCTTGGCTCCGAGTCAACTTCCTCAAGTTATTAAATGTATGCACAGCTTTGTCGCAACTTATGTCCACCATGTACCGTGAAACACCTTGAGCTTGTCGCCATCAAGCGCTCCTTAATGCCATTATACATTTATGACCACCTTGTAGGGGGCATCGGCTTGTCAGCAACTCATTAGTGGAAACGGAGGCAAAAGGAACAGCTTGATGCAGGTTCCTGTCACCCTCCCCACCCTCCACTTTAATGAGCCACATTTGCAAGGTGTGAGAAGAAAGGTACCTGGTCCGTCCACATCAACATGACAGCTATTAGGAGACACCAACAGCTGGTGGAAGGGTGAAGTAGAGATGAGGAGGCGAGGGAGGGAATGACAGACTGAAGGAGAGTGGAGAGAAAAGAGGAAGTATAGTTGAAGAGATTCGAGGTGTGAGCATACTTGCCGACCTTGAGACCTCAGAAATCGGGAGCATTTTCAAAGCCACTGCGGGGGGGGGGGTGCTAGTGGATCGCCGAAGCTGTATTAGATCAATATTAACATGCTTTGTAGTTGTAAGTGCACTGCCTTGCTGCCTGTAGCACCATCCTTGATGGAGCGTATGTGTGGGCTGGACCTGTACCAGGAAAGGAGTGAGCAGAGGGTGGAGTTGTCGATTCTTGTTCATTCTTGTTCTCCCTCGCCCTCTCAGACTTTCAGTTGCGCGCTACTAAAGAGACGCGCTACCATGGAAACCAAACAATGGTGTAGCTGTATTAAAGTCCGAGTGGAAACAGTGCTGAGTAAATCTGATTTTGTCAGAAATCGGGAGAAATGCGGGAGAAATATAACCCCGGGAGGAAACCGGGAGAGGGCAGTGAAATCGGGAGTCTCCCGCGAAAATCGGGAGGGTTGGCAAGTATGGGTGTGAGACAGGAAGAGACATGAGGAGTACAGCTGGTGAAGGTCACCATGTTCCTCAGGCGACACTCGTCCTCCATTAGATGCATCACCTTGCTGGAGTTTGAAGGACAGAGGAAGGGAGGAGGACAACTAGGAGACAGTGAGTGGGAAAAGGCTGAACATGCTCAAGACGTGAACACGTAATGCAAATACAACAACGCGCTATCGCTGCAGCAGTCCTCTCATTAGCTCTGTCATTGAAAAAGTCTGCTCACGGCTGTTGCTATCATTACCAATTAGCAGAGAGTATAAAGAGAAGAAACAAGGGACAGAGAAAAGGAGAGATCAAATCAGGCTAGGAGAGAAAAACAGAGTTGCCAAGGAGAAGATATTGCACAATGAGGCAGTGCTTTAAAGAGAGGACGGCAGATGGCTTTGATTTAAATTAAAGATTACGAAACAATTAAAGGACATCAGAACAGGCCGAGAGCAAAGAATTGAAGATACAATTCTGGTCGTGTCCTGGGATAGAATAGTCTGTTTTACTCATAAAAGCTGACCCTAACATCATGTGTTCGCAGTATATACTGTATTATATGTACATTTACGAGGCATCCTGAGTTGTCACACCACCAAAATGTGTAAATAACTTCTCTCAACGGAGGCGTGTGGCGCAGTGGTTAAAGCCTTGGTGGTGTGACCAGGGGGTCACGGGTTCAAACCCCACTGCAGTCAGCATGTCGTTGTGTCCCTGAGACACTTGCCCACAGATTGCCCACAGTATTGAGTATGTACCGTACTTTTCGGACTATAAGCCGCGACCTTTTCCCCCATTTTCTTTGTACAGCTAACGGCCACTAGGGAACCTCCTAAATCTATCGATTTTACAGGTAAAATTAACCACCTTAAACACTATGGGCTCTATGACCGGTCCGCGCCCGCCACCTTTAAGCGGCGGGCTCCAGCAGGAAAAGCTGGAGGCCGGAAAAGAGTGAGACAGGTAGCGCGCCAAAGTAAAAGTGGAACCGAGAGACAGAACGAGAGCAAGACAGACGGACAATGTAGCTGCTGCGGCTTATATGCAGGTGCGCTTTATGGTCCGAAAAGTACGGTAGTCGCTTTGGATAAAAGCGTCTAACAAGTGACATGTCATCATAACGAGGACTGGCATATGACTAAATGCAGGAAGGTAAATATTACTTAATATCTTTTGAATTTGCTTCAATGCCACTCGTACTGTTTGTGTTAAAAAGGTTTTTCCATCCATCTAATTGAAGCACATCACCAGCAAGGTTATTTCTCCTCGATATCGCAGTCTGTCGCAATACTTTAAAACTAGCACATGTGTCTCTGTGGTGACATTTCACTCTAAAAAGGGAGCTTTTTCTGTGAGAGAAGCTCTGCACTCTGGTACACACACCTCTGACTTGTAAAGTTTTTACTACAGTAAAGAAGAACAAACAATCCCTCTGGTCTTGCATTGCCACTAAAGTCTTTATTTGTTGTTGAAACATCAAAATGTCACTTTTGATTATATGTTACTTAGAGCTGCTTCAACGATGGAAGCTGATTTCACATTGTCTGTATAGCTATCCATTCAATCCATCTTTAGGGTAACTGGAAAGGACAAGGTGTATTCTTCACTCACGTAATATGTAAATAGACCTTTTGACTTTGTTTATGTCACAGCCGCTTTTGCTGAGGGCATCACAATCTAAAGTGGCCTGTCTACTTATGAACCGCCTGCAGAGGACAACGCCTTCATGTTGATCCAGAGCGAGACTGACCTTTGGAACAATGTGCACACTTCACGCAGGAACTTCTGAGTGATAGCAACTTGGAGAAAGTATGAGTGTAAGAAGTATGAATAATAACTAAGTTGAAATATTTATATATTGCCGTCACAGTTATTAGAGGGAACATGATTAAAAGGGTAAACGCGGCAAGGTTATTCCAGAGAAAGATGAGATCGCAGCCTGTGGCAAAGTAGGGAGTGGCATTTATGACTGGAGAGGGAAGGTCACTTTCTTCTTTGGGGAGTCGAAAGAGAGAGGGACAAGGCCACAGGGATAACTGAATATATGTCGGCATCCCCACTATGATGAGTTTGACTTCGCCATCGTCCAGTTAGTTACATTGAGAACTTTGTCCTAACATTGAGCAGTTTTACTACATAATTAAAGGGATAATTAGATCAGCCTGCTAGTCTCTAAATAAACATTTTCTGGACGATCTATTGCCACGTCCCTTTCCCCGGGCTTTACCCAGGAACTAATGGAGGGGGATCAGTGATGGCAGGCCCATAAAACGTCCCTATAACTGTAACTTCGTCACAAAACAAGCTCTCGGGTCCAGAAGGCTCATTAAAAGTAAAAGTGTACGGTCATTATTGAATGAAGCTTTAAATCATGGATTTCACTTCTTCAGTCTGCTGCGCCGTGGCTGGAAATAAGAACATGCTTCATACATATTCAAACAGTCTACTGTGCGCATATTTAGTTCGCCGAAAAACATTTAACTTGGTTAATTATATGTATATCTTTTTTTCACTGTTAATGACTTGCATTGGCATCTACAGAGGCATGTGCTGCTTGCAAGTTGTGTCCTTTTGTATCATTGTATTGTGCACTTACATAGACGTTGAACAGTTCTAAGGCATGTGGTAAATTTAAGATGTCTTCCGATGAAGGGTTGTGTCACCATGTCTCCCTTCCAGCCATACGGAGAATCCAATCTGCATGTATAGTCGAGTACTTAAAGCCATTATAGCGTTGGCAGGCGAGTGCGTTCTTAACACTTTTACGACAGAGTTCAACGGGGCCCAGGGAATACCGTCGATCCGTTTCCCAGCAGGTATTCCAAGAGCACAGGTGTAACTAATAACATTAACGTTGGCTCCATTTCACACCAGTGTGCCACTATAGCACTGAGGCTGAAGAATAGCAGGGTGCTGGCATGACAACACCTCAACGCGCATCCATCGGTAATCTCATTAAGATGCTCTTTCTTCATAGACATGCCACCATTACTGATGTAAAAAAGATTCTTATGAAGCAGGGACTTCGTCTGAAAATGATATTAAGGCTATTGCATATTCATTTAAGTCAGCCCAATAGTTTATCACAGTCATGTGTTGCGCTCCAAGCTTCCGGTTGACCTCAGAATTGGCTCTTGTTCACCTGTAGATTGCAGTGTACTGTAGGGTTAGGGTTAGGGTTAGGGTTAGGGTTAGGGTTAGGGTCAACATGTGTCCGCTCTAACTCAAGCTCAGGAAACACAGTTTTTTCAAGACATGTGTGAAGGCTTGTGTTTCTTTGCGCTTATATACCCTATTGATCCGCTACTGGAGCAATGTAATGTTAAAAAACGATTTCAGATATAAACTATATAAACCATACACCAACTCTAGCAATGACTCTACAACTATAGAACGCTTATTTGAAAGGAAACAGCAGTCCATCATCATCTCTGTGAGGCAAGCTAAAACAGTCTCCATATACGTGATGGGTCTCTCCGGCTCCAGAGTTAACTTTAATTGCTCAGACACCTGAGCCTCGAAATGGACGTTTGAAAGAGAAATAACACGGCAACGACACAATCAGTGCTGCAGCCATCCCGAGCTGTAAGTGCTCACGCCACCCTCTGTGAAGAAACGCTGCCTGCGACGGAATCTGGAGAACAGAATAAAACACAACAGCAGCCGGCTGGAAACAAATGATGAGTGAAGTGCTCCGTGCCATTCACAGCACGGCCGGTTAAAAAAGCGGCGTTATCACAAAAATATGTCTGTCATTGTTCTCGAAAACACAATGGCGTGGAGGACATGGGAAATGAAAATGAATCACCAGCTAGAAAGATGACAGCGCACATTATGAATGATTATAATTATGAATGATTATAATTATGAATGGACTTAGCCGCTTAAAGGTCCCCTATTATACTGTTTTCCATCACTATATCACAGGTCTCGGATATACACAAAACATGTCTCTGATTGGCTGAAACACCAATCAGATCATTTCAGCATTACCCATAATCCCCTCTGTTTCAGCCCTGTTTCCAAAGTGCTGATTCTCTGTCTGTTACTTTAGATGAAAATAAGGAGCCCCTCCCCACGCCCCTCTGAGAGACATTTGGTTACAAAGAACACAATGGAGCTCTAGAGGAGATTCAGGTGATAAGGTGGGGGGGGGGGTTACCTTGGTTTCTGATTGGCTATTGGTTACACAAGACAAAACATCGTGATGACATCATCAAGTGCCCAAAATCTGATCAGATTATTTTTTTATATAAATGGATCAGGACAAAAAGAGAGAGCATCTTGTTGATGTAGAAGAGACATGGAGAAGAGGGGACACATGTTGATGTAGAAGAGACATGGAGAAGAGGGGACACATGTTGATGTAGAAGAGACATGAAGAAGAGGGGACACATGTTGATGTAGAAGAGACATGGAGAAGAGGGGACACATGTTGATGTAGAAGAGACATGGAGAAGAGGGGACACATGTTGATGTAGAAGAGACATGAAGAAGAGGGGACACATGTTGATGTAGGAGAGACATGAAGAAGAGGGGACACATGTTGATGTAGAAGAGACATGGAGAAGAGGGGACACATGTTGATGTAGAAGAGTCATGAAGAAGTGGATTGTGCATAATAGGGTTAGGGTCTGCCGTCAGAGAGAATGCAATCACCTCTTATTTGACTATAGCGACTTCACATTTAGTCCAGATGGATATGTTGTGTCTCTGGGTACAGTCGGTACAGTCGGTACAGTCGGTACAGTCGGTGGAGAGGAACAACACCGGGAAGCTGTGATGTCACAAAACGAGCCGTTGAGCATGTGATAAAGTCTGGAGCTGTGGGGGTGACGACAGGGATGTGACAGAAAAGAAGAGAGGTGATAGACTCAGGGAGAGGAAGGTGCGAAATGAGAGATGGCGCATGTGAGAGAATATGAAGGCAGCTAAGACAGATGTGGGGGGAAATAGAAAATGAAGCGAGGGCGAGCTAATGTGTGGTGAGAGAGGTTCTGTTATAGCCTGTATGAAGACCTCAGGGACACACAGGATAAATGAGTTTTCTTTGTCAAAGAAATGCTTTTAGGAAGTATACAAGTGTGGCTTTAATGGATACCTGTATGCTTCAAGGTAAACCAAAAAGCGCCCCTTGCTTTTTGCATACTTATACCCAGTGGGTGAGATTGAAATGATCTATGTATCGTTTGTTTTCTGTTTCAGTTTATTTGGAAAGCAGAGGTCAGCTCGAGGGAACACAATGCATTTGTTTCAGATGAAAAAAGGTAATTTGTTCTGAACACATGTTGCCGTCGCTCTCTTGCAGCGGTATTGTTTCGTGATGTAGGCGTCGCGTTGATTATACACAGCATTTATGTCATCAGTGAATCAACAATGAAATATAAAACCAGGCTGTATTACTCATAATAAGAACACATTCTTATCAGTGCGATCCGGAAGAATAAACAAGATGCCATCATAAAAAAGTGCAATACAAGTCCAGTCTTTTCCATTTGTTTACGTGTTTTCATTCATGTGTTTGTGCTCTGTCCGGCACTGATTTCATATTGGAACAGATCCATTTAACCCTTGTGGTCTGATGCCAGGCATGCTATTTTAATAGTATCAACACAAACATGACAGCTTTCATTATAAACCATATTTCATTTCAGTAAATAATAGTCTTTTGCTGTGCGAGCCATATTCTCTGCTTTTGCTTTTGATCATGTTCTGAGTATGGATCAGAAGTCTTCACAACATATTTTCTTTGAAAGGAGACATCCTGTATTGGGCTTTGTTTCATTTGAAAGAACGGCCCTGCATTCACACATGGCTTATTATGTCTAAAATACAAAAGCATTGTGACTCAGAACAGGATGCAAATTCCTGGTATGAGAGCATTTAGTAATGACATAAGGTCTGGTCCTCTATCCTCTGTAACCCCATGCAATCTCTCATTCAGCATCTCTGTTCATCAGTCACGCTGAAACAATTACGCATGGTCTTTGGGTTTGTTTTCTTATTCAAAGACATTTTCTTCACTAGCATAGCAACAATGTCTTTGAATGCAGAAAAAGTAGAGCTCCCATGGAAAACAACGACAACAACAACGCTTCCTCCTAAAGTCCAGCTTTCTAGTTCTAATCTTCTACACTTTCCGGTCCTGTCTGACCTGCTGTTAGTACGGACATGTCTGACTCGCCTCTTCTGTGGAGCCGTGACATTTAGTGTTTCCTGGAACAGAGTGTGCGTATATTGCAAAATGTCAACTTTGGTGTGTGTGTGGAAGTTCTGCCTTGTTTGGCCCCCCTACAGCTCATTCGCTGGAGCTTGTGTACTAGAGCTATCTTCCTGTGCAGGGGACCAGAATTCGAGTTGAGATGCATCAGGCTCAGGTCTGAAACCCGTCCTCGGACTATTGTCTCCCACTTTCAGCACTATCACTTAAATAAAGGCACTGGTCTCCTGAACAAAACCTTGACAAAGTTCTCCCTAGTTGAGAAAGGTGTATATAATAACATCAAAGTCATGACACTCGAATCGCCGAACTCTTTAATTTCAGAAGGGCATTTAGAGTGTCTGTAATCATAACGAGTGTCTGTATCCTCTTGAGGAGAGGAAGAGGAAGTGCGTCCCCCTTCTGTGCCTCGGCTCATAGTTTTCCATTGTTATCAGCTCTGTCATCTCTTCTGTCCCATGCTGCTGCAGCTTCTGCTCTCACTGTGGTTTGCAGTGCCGAGCCATCGCGGTGATATATCACTGTTATTACCACATGCTATCCATTACTGAGGAACAGCGGGGACACACACACACACACACACACACACACACACACACACACACACACACACACACACACACACACACACACACACACACACACACACACACACACACACACATACACTAGGGCTGTGCATCTTCACTGGTCTCACGATTCGATTCGATTACGATTATCCTGTCAACGATTCGATTCGGTTCGATATCCCGGTGCATCCCGGTGCATCACGATTCATACCAATGCGTTGCATCCTCAATTTTCTATATTACTGCACATGGCTTATTTTTCATCAATGCATACATGCAGTAAATACATATGAACTCTCTTTTTATTATTTAGAAAGTGCTTCAGAAATCAATAACATAAATGTCTTGACATTAATTTATAAACCAAAATAAATGAATTGTATAGGTCTAGCCTCCGTGTGTGAAGTTGTTCCATCCTCAAAAACAAAAAGCTAATGCTTCTGCAGTCTAGCTGCAGCTTCTAGCCACGGTCTGCTGTTAAGAAAGGACACTGAATGTCCTGAATGTGGCATCACACACAGGACTTGAGTCTGAACACAGCAGACAACAGGAGTATTTACAACAGCATATACAAACTAAAATACTGCATGTGGGTGCACACTCACATTCTCTGTTTTACTGTTACATAAATCCAATGAATGTATGAGATTAAGTTAGCTTCATTATATCTCAGTGATTAAGTGAATAATAAAGTTTCTATCGGGTCACTATCAGCCTGTCACTCATTATTTTCAGGGAGGGGGCGGGGCTTGGAGGAACGGAAGAGACGGTGATCGCGGAAGCTTTTTTCCTCCTGCCTTCACAAACTTTACACACGTATATATCATCTGGAAATTGCTAGAGGACATTCATACTCTGCAATCCAAGACTTAATTAAATCCACCAAAAACCTGACATGATTGTAACGCGATTATTTTTGAAAAACATAAATCCCTGTCTGTGTCTCTGAGCCGCAGCAACACGGAGTGATTCGGAGCGGGTCCTTCTGCTGTTGGTTCTGGACTGGTGGTGTTGAGTTGGTGGATAAAGCAGACTGCTCTGTGTTCGGTGTTGCTGTGCCGCTGTCACGTATGTTCCCTGATCTCTGCGTCACCGACCGATTTGATATTAAAGTGACAGAAAAAACGTTATAGTAAAGCCGCGGCCGGAAAATCAGGAAGCAACGTTACTACTCTATAACCGATTATCTTCCGTCACTGCATCGAGACCGAATCGTCCACGTCCGCATCGCAATGCATCGTAGAAACGATTATTTTCAACACCCCTAACATACACACACACACCATGTATACATCACTTCAGGGGACATTACATTGACTTACATGCATTTCCTAGAGACTTATCCTAACCATAACCATAACCAACACATGCCTAACCCTAACCCTAACCCTAACCAAGTGTTCACCCTAAAATTAATGATCCCCCTCATGGGGACCTCCAATTTGTCCCCATAAGGGAGACGAGTCCCCACACGTGACTATATAAACAGATTTAGGTCCCCACAAGTATAGTAATGCTAGTCCACACACACACACACACACACACACACACACACACACACACACACACACACACACACACACACACACACACACACACACACACACACACACACACACACACACACACACACACACACACACGGCACTTCCTTACTTCCCCTCTGTTGGTACATGTATATGCAGTGAATGTTTAGACACACTTTCACATATCAGCCACTTTGAAACTTCAGAAAAGGTCCAGAGTTTGAGGAGTACGCTGGAGTTGTTATTGGAGTGGGATGACTCGACCGCAGGCTCTTAAAGTACTTTCCATACAGACAAAATAAACGAGGCGGAAAGGCAACCCAAAAAAGAGAGCTCGGCGAGAAAGACAGAAGCCTGTGGACATAATGACGGAGAGTCAAAGTCGGATTAGACGTGAAGTAATTGATTGTGATCCACAGCTTAATTTTTCAGAATGTATCTGAATGTGTATATATGTATAAGTACGTCTGAGTACAATCAAAGGTGTGTTTAGGTGGAAGAAACTATTCATGACACTGAATCCATAACAATACTAAAGGAGGAATACAACAGGAATTGCAATTGATTGCAGATGTTAATGTTTCTAAAGATGAAAGGAGGAAATTGACACTGCAATGCTGAAACATGAGTAGAGACAAAGACAAGGTTATTTATTGCAAACATGGATATATGTCTGCATGACACGCACAAACAAACAGGTTACCTTTACTTATACCTTGAAAGAACCAGCCAGGAGGCAAGATATACAAAGTTAAAGAGTAGAAAAGAGAAACTTCGCATTTTCCGATGCAAAATAAACCAGGCAGATGGAGTACTAGACGGAGGATTTAGGCTCAGCATGAAAGGGACAAAAGTAAAATATGAGAAGCTCAGTGTGTCTCTTTTCAAAGTTGCTCCCGAATGCCCGGGGGCTTGGCTTTAGTGACGAGGATTGTGCTAAATCAGTTATGGCGCCGGGGGAGAGTGGCAGACATTGTGACAAAATAAACACAACTGAATGTACCGTCTGCATCCCACAATGTGTTTGCACAATGGCTGTCCTCATCCAACTTCTTGTATTAACAACCCATACGAAATATTACATGAGTCACCCGTTCTGCTGGTGAGGAGGGATACAAAACACAATAGGCAGGAGGAGAGAGGTTTTTCTGTCAATAACGAGTGGCAGGTGGAAAGGAAGGCAGAGGGTGTAGAGTCAGCATGTGAAATAATGTGCAGACTATCGCCCAAGGGTTAGGTTTCTCCAAACAGCATCTCATGTTAACTGCCGAGCCAAAGGATAGAGAGGCAGTCATGGGGAGAAATTGTTTGGTG
The DNA here is from genome assembly GCF_902827115.2 of Pseudochaenichthys georgianus. Lineage (NCBI taxonomy): Eukaryota > Metazoa > Chordata > Actinopteri > Perciformes > Channichthyidae > Pseudochaenichthys > Pseudochaenichthys georgianus. The sequence continues at coordinate 2,631,938 of NC_047522.1, read as the reverse complement.
GTAGTTTTATTAAAGCACCCTCATTGGTTTGGGGCACGTTTGAAATAGGCTGATTATTCCCATTATGCCTTTCTTCACTGAAGTGATTTAGAAGAAAGAGTCAGTGATTTCGAAAAGCAAGGCACATATGAGCCAAGATATTCATTGATTTGTTACAAAAGCATTTGATGATTTCCAGCCAAGTTTGTAGGTATGGCGCTCACTTCAGTTCGGTCATTAGTTAGTAATGCAATTAGTAGTTTTGTAGTGTGAGATGGTGCAAAATACCCCAAATAATCCCTTAACACAATATTGGTAAAACAGAAACATAGCAGGTATCTTTGAAAACATAGCAAACCGTATCCAACGTTTCAAAGCATGGGTTCTTTCTCTGAATAACATAATTATTATGAAATCACAGCGTGTTGGATTATTGAACATGACTTCTCCCCTGAGAACCATATTTTTCTCGTTTTTACAAGATTCCCATTCCCACCAGTCCAATCATTAGCCCGGACCCCCACACCTTGGGAGGGATGATTTACTCGTATGCATACATGTTGTGTTGCACAAAATCAATTGATGGTGTTCATTTCCAACATAGCGTAGCTGCGTAAGCCACCGAGTCATACATGGAAACAGCAGTACCAACTTCCTTGTGAAATCTGCAGCACGTTGCAAACTACTGTGGCAACACACATTTCAGTTGTACCTCAAACACAACAAATACATTTACATGCAAATAGTCAAGTACGTGCACTGAACCAAAATGAGAAGAAATATGACAACATTCATTTATTGTCTTTATTTCAACTTCCATGTTTAACATTCTGATGATGTCCGTCCATCCATCCATCCATCCATCCATCCATATCCATCCATCCATCCATCCATCCATCCATCCATCCATGTCCGTCCGTCCGTCCATCCATCCATCCATCCATCCATCCATGTCCATCCGTCCATCCATCCATCCATCCATCCATGTCCGTCCGTCCGTCCATCCATCCATCCATCCATCCATCCATGTCCATCCGTCCATCCATCCATCCATCCATCCATCCATCCATGTCCGTCCGTCCGTCCATCCATCCATCCATCCATCCATCCATCCATGTCCATCCGTCCATCCATCCATCCATCCATCCATCCATCCATCCATCCATCCATCCATCCATCCATCCATCTTCTCCCGCTTATCCGTGGTCGGGTCTCGGGGGTAGCAGTTCCAGCAGAGAGCCCCAAACGTTCCTTTCCCCTCATCAACCAGCTCTGACTGGGGGGTCCCAAGGCGCTCCCAGGCCAGCGAAGAGATATAATCCCTCCACCTGGTCCTAGGTCTACCCCTTGGTCTCCTCCCAGCTGGACGTGCCTGGAACACCTCCCTAGGGAGGCGCCCAGGTGGCATCCTAACTAGGTGCCCGAACCACCTCAACTGGCTCCTTTCGACGCGAAGGAGAATCGGCTCAACTCCGAGTCCCTCCCGGATGACCGAACTTCTCACCTTATCCCTAAGGGAGACACCAGCCACCCGGCGGAGGAAACCCATCTCGGCCGCTTGTATCCGCGATCTCGTTCTTTCGGTCATGACCTCATGACCATAGGTGAGGGTAGGAAGGACAATGGCCTGGTAGACAGAGAGCTTTGCCTTCTGGCTCAGCTCCCTTTTCTTTCTTTCTGATGTGGCTAAAAACACTTATTATAGCTACTGTTCTAATCCCAGCTGCAGCTTAGAAGATCATTTGACGTGTACATGGGATTTAACCCTTTTTAAACTACTCCACATAACTCAAGACTGTTACATGTTGCCTGCTGGCTCACTGGCCTGACGTATTGGGACACTAAAGGTGAACAGAGCCATGGTTAATATTACACCTGTGCATTTCTTATCAAATGTCTAGTTGCTTCTAGATTTGACTCGTCAGCTTTTCAGTGTAGGGTAATGTAGCTCAGCTGTCCTCAGGCCGACCGAAGCCTTTACTCATGTGTCTGTTTTAAATCTCCTTTAACACAAATGATCCCATGTTCCTTCGGATCACTGACGTTGAAGACATGTTCATTCTATGATGTAGTTTCACTCCTGAAAGAAGGATCTGAAGAAGTGTGGGCTGTTCTTGCTCCGTGCCCTTCCGTTACCGACTATCACAAGGTTCATTCCTCTCGGCTCCTTTTCCACCTTCAAACCCCTTTGATCTTCCGTCCAATTAATTTTGTCCTTTGTACAGACCCAGATAAGCGTGCTCGTTCCTATCCTTTTGTTGCTGGCTGTGGAATAGTTAACTCATCTGTTATATCTTCCTACCTTTCTTCAAATTCCTTCGCTCTTTTAAGTTCGGTTTCGCAATCTGTTTAAAGATTATAGAGACTTCATAAAAGTTCTGATTCTGTCTTCCCCTCTCTCTTTATCTTTCTTTCTGTGTCCTTTGTATCCTGTACATTCACGTATGTATTCACTCTCATTTGCACTGAGACAATGACGTCCAGTGTTTCGCGTTTTCTCGACTGCCAATTGATTACAGGCCTTGTTCCCTTTGTTCTCCACAGTCAACTTGTCGTACAATTTGTAGCCACACATTTCATGCACATATCAAACAGTGGAAATAAACACGTTCCTTTTTTCATAGCCAGTCAACAACACAAACAAAATACTGCACAACCCTATAGTGCCGGAATTAGCTTCTGAATGAAATAATACAGTGAGAATGGATTCTGATTTAGAGTGCATTGTAAAACATTCATCCATCACTTTAGGATTGATTCGTGTCGATGTGTAATGCAGGAACAGCATCTTCACGTCAGATTAAGGAGTGTGTATGGCCATCTATCTTTTTTAAAGCCTCACTCAGCCTCAGTGTATTTGGTAGTTTGCCAGAAAACATCAGGGGAAAGTCTGAGTAGAAAGGTCACATCCTAGATCTCGTTAATTGAAAACAAAGCATTTCTCACAACAAGTTACTGTAAGATCCAAATACTGTGGCGCCTAATGAGATGTCCCCAGAAAGGGTTATGGTGAGGGTCATCATCGACACATGGGTTTTCTTTGTTATTGTGATAAATGATCTTACTTTAAACAAAGTGTATATAACGTACAAATACCAACGTCATACCTTCATTAGTCTTTGACTCATGGTAAGACACCAGTGCATATTCTTAAGATAAAGCTTAAGATAGACTTTTTTTTTAGGTGCGAAACATGAAATGTTTCTGTAGCATATCTGGCGTAAACCCAGCAGCTGTCAGCATGCTTACAAGGTGGCAGCAAAATATGTTCCTATCCATAATTTAAGCATTTTTCACATCAGCCAATGTGGCCACACAGCACATGAGATTTCACACTTGAGTTTATCCTATTTACATTATCTGTATGTTGAATGGTACAGATTTGTGTGCATGTCTGCCAAACACTGATATGTTGGAGAGCCCATATGTACAGGTTTCAAATATCTTCAAGTATATGCAGTGTATAATTTAGCACCACACTGAGGTTACCTTAACTACTGTTGAAGAAACACTTGAATACAGATGAAAACCTAATAGTTAAAGCAGTTAAAGGTGGGGTAGGTCATTTTGGAGAAACCAGCTCGAGTGCGATAGAATTTGAAAATACACAGCCGGAAAAAATCTGCCACTTCCTCACAGAGCCCCTCCCCCAACACACACGAACGGGCACATGACCAATGAGGGCACGAGATAAGTTTGTGCCCAGATGGAAGGCTGACAGGCAGGGAGGCCATCCAGTTACTTTAGCCGGCTCAGATGATTGGTTGTACTTTTTACAGTACCACGGCTTCCACAGATGACTTTTCTTTATGGATTTTTTGTCAAAGCACTTCAGATATTCATTGCTATCGGGATGTTAAGAGCATTCCATGGAATATAACAAAAAGTGTGTCTCGAGCCGGTTTCTCAAACGTACCTACCCCACCTTTAAGAAGACACGAAAACAATCAAATAAAAAAATAATTTCTACTCGGATCGTTAAATTGCAAGTTAAATGTGCTTTTATAGGCCATTAATCCCCGTTCTACTCATCACCAGGGATTCAAAACACCCACAGAGTGAACATTATCCCTGACCTTACACTGTCACAGGGGAGAAAGAAAAGCTCCCACTCATCACTCATTAGGCAGCACAGCATATTGGGCACAAAGGATACATATAATGCAGGAGTGCTGAGCTAGATTTAGCCGGACCTTGTGTGTTCATTATATACATTCCTCACCTCAACAGCTGATACTCACAGCTATGCCTTTTTTTTAAGTTTACAAAATCCAAGTCTGTGGTTTAAAAAAATCCAGACATTTTTCTAACTCAATAATGAAATTCTCCATGCCCATTTTGACAGCTATTACAGCACAGAAGAAGATGCGCTTTTACCTCCGAAAGGAAGAACTCAATATCCAATATGTGTGAAGCAAGACTGAAAAAATGTTCACTGCTCCGGGGAACTGAGAAAGTCTCAGAAAAGCATACACAGCCAAAGGTTAGGTTCATACAGGAGGACAAGGCATGTGACTAGGGATGTCCCGATCACCTTTATTTGCTCCCGATCCGATTCCGATCATTTGATTTTGACAATCTGCCGATACCGATTTTTCCCGATCCGATCTTTATGTAATGCATTGAGAGAAAAAAAAGGTAACAGATAACAGCTGGTCATCCAACACGATGAATTCAGCTATCTTGGCTGTTATTGTGTTGGCCTTTTCACTGTTCTGGGCAGTTTCTCTTTCCTTTTGAAAGTCTCTGAAAGTGTCGGTTGTTTCAGTGCCGTTACCTGAGTGGCCGCTGTGTACTCGCCGTGTTGTAGTTGGTGTTTGTTTCTCAGGTAGCGTATTAGATTGGTCGTGTTGAACGTAGCTCTGTTCTTTCCACCACGCGGAACCTCTGCCTTGCAAACATTGCATCTGGCTGTTACACTGCCTTCGCTTTCAATTTTATAATACTTCCAAACTCCTGACATTTTCTCTGTCCCGACTCCCGAGTCACCAGCTGAACGTAGCCTCTCGTTAGCTTACTGCTACTATTAGACACTGCGCCCACTCTGTTGCCAGATTTCAGAGAAATAAGCAACCAGGTCTGAAAACAAGCCCAAAGAAAGCAACACATACATGATGTTGTGTAATTTTAAACCAAAACTAAGTCCTCAGGATGACTTTAAGACGTGAACATGGTCTTTTTTGTTTTGTAACATTAAATTAAAAAAAAATATTTTATAAAAAAAAAAAATCCCGATCCCCGATTTTTTGAAAATCACGTGATCGGATCGGGACATCTCTACATGTGACATGTACTTTTTTTCATCAGTGTGTTTGGGGATAAAGAAAATAGATACAGAGAAACATTGAAGGGAATAATGGCAGCTCAGTCAGCATTGTTTTATAACGTAATGAGTACTGTAGGTCAGCCAAAACGATCCGATATAGCTTGGACACTGCCTTGTACACATGATACATGCAACCAGGCCTGCAAAACAAAGCAGCCCACAAACAAAATACCTCCACTCAGTGGGCACCGACTCTGACACTATGATGTCACAGGAGAGCGCCGCATGAGAAGATCTTTCCTCCAGCTTTTACACACACTCACACACACACAGTTGCACACCTTACACTAGCACACACTCTCCTACAAAGGAAAGGGTCCTGCTTTCAGCCAGCGCTCTCACTGTGCCTGCCAGCGCAGAGTCAACTGTTTTATCCACACTGCCGACGGGAGCGGCCTTGCATCTTCTGCTGTCACACTGACACAACAAGAGAAATGCAGCGAGAAATACAAAGCCACGGAGATCCAGGGAAAGGGGGAGTGTTGCGGAAACTGAGAGGGAAATAGAACGGAAAGGAAAAGAGAAACGAGGACAGAGAGAGAACTGGATGTAGCTGAATCAAGAGCAGGGCTGCATGCACCTGTACTTCCTACTCTTTCTCTCCTCTTTTCTCCTGCCTGAAAGGGAGATTCCCTCAACCCTCAACCTGTCACATGTCAGCCCCTGATGAGCAGTACAAGGAGGCAAGGAGTGATAGTGGCCTCGAGTACTTTATTGAGGGCACCGTGAGATTAGAGGTGTACAGGAAGAAGTGATTGATATAGGTTGCTGGCTGGACTTGCTGATGTGCATGCACACATGAGATACAGATGAATCCCCTTTTATTAACTGGGAGTTATAAATCAATAATAAGTATTTTAGCCTTAGAAAATACCCCGCGTCCCTGTCTACATAATAAAGCACCTCCTGTAGGGTCCTGCCCCCTAATGTGGCGACTTGATGATGAAATATACGAGTAATACCTGCTTAAAGAGAGTATCTGTGCTATTCTCAAGTAAGAATAATAAGTACAATCAAACTATTTGTCATATACTCGAGATTAGTTTTTATTTAAAAGGTCAGGAAAGGGGAATTATTTGGGGGGGAAATAAATCCGCTCCAGATTTTGCTCTTAAATGTGTCTTAGTGTTACGACTGGGGCGCACACAACAATGATAGGACCCCAAGGCATGACTCCAGACAAAAGATGATTCAGAAAAGGATTGACTTGTGGTGATAAGCAAGGTCATACCAACTCTCAAAGGCTTCACAAAAAACTAACTTAGTAGCTCAGAAAACAACTGGCTGACAAGCAGTGTTGTGCTAGTTACTGAAAACCAGTAACTCGTTACCATTACTAGTTACTTCATTTCAAAAGTAACTCAGTTACTTTACTGATTACTTACACCAAAAAGTAATGCGTTACTGTGAAAAGTAACGTTTTAGTTACTTAAAAAAGGGCTTCCATTATATTAATGCTTCATGTCAGTACTGTTATTGCATTGGAGAATAATACAATATGTTGATCAACTTGACATGCATTATATGCAATCTGGATAGCATCGATATTAGCTGGCTTTACATTTTTGTATATTCTTTCTCCAGGCAGTTGGAAAAAGTTTTCTGTTCCATATGCCGTGTGCCGCCCGGACATGCTATCATGCTAACTAGCTCCCTGAAAGCGGGTGACTCCACTGTAGCAATAGCCTGCATGTGTTCTACAACATACCGTGCGATGGCTCTATCGACTTTTCCCTGGCGAGCAGTCCCTCGGTTAAAATCCAGCCGCTGTTGCTTCGGTGCAGGTGGAGTGGCGTCGGCTGAGTCTCTGTGGTCTTAGCTACTAGCTTCGTCCCAGCATGTTGTTTCTGCAGATGTTTTAAGAGATGTGAATGACTGGTTTGGGCAGTAGATAGGCTCTTTGACCCGCCAGGACACAACTTACATTTAACTAAAACGTTCTTTTCTTTGTGCTCGACAAAAGTGAAATAGTGAGAATATCTCCAGGTGGAGAAACTAGACTTGAGCTCCGCCGCCGCCATAGTCTTGTTAGTAAACAACACAAACACGCCCACAGCGCGTCTCCGCATGTGACACAGGAAGTATTTAAGTACATTTACTCAAGTACTTAAGTACTGTTCTCATCTCTGTTCACCTGGCTGTTGACTATATAAAAAAACTAACGCAGTAACGGAGTAACGCACCATGTCGTAACGGTAACTGAGTTACTGAATTTAAAAAGTAATGCGTTAGAGTACTAGTTACTGCCAAAGATAACGGCGTTACAGTAACGCAGAATAAATACACACACAAGGGACTACAGGTGCAATAAGGGCGTGGCAGGTAATCAGGTCAGTTAACACACCGGCAGGTCGGAGTCGAACTACATGAAATGAGAGAAGAGATTAACAAAGTCAAACAGGAAATGACAGACAACAAAAAAGGGTTAGCAGACGCGGACTTGACGATATTAACTAAACAGAGAGATAATACTAACAAATCTGACGACACACAACACTTAGTAAGAACACATTAAATGTCTGCCTTGCCGTTTATCATTTCCAAGACGGATTTTCAACCCATGTTGGTGTTGTCGTCTTTTTTTCATCTCTTCCAGATTCCCCAAAGCTAAAACGATGAACCATATGTACTAATGGTTTGAATTACGGAGCTTTTGTACATTTCACCCTCTCCTTTTAAACCCTTCCTTAAAGGTCTGTGCTTTTTATCTGTGCAAAGTAAAGCAGGGGAAACAAACTGTTGCAGATTTCACATCCTTTCATCTACAAAACAAGATTTTGACAGCAGTCAAAAGAGCAGAATTTTAAAAACCGCCGCTTTCCTTTCCTCTCCGGCGTAAGAGCAGCCAGCTCTGCTTGATGTAAAAAGAAGACTGATGGCTACATCAGTAGGAATGTGTGGAAGTGATAACGTATATTTGTATTCTATTCTACAATATATGTGAACTCGCAGGGGTGTAAGAGTGTATGAACATTTAGCTTTGATCTCTAGATTTTCTGTTATTATTTTGTATCCGTGTTGCAGTGTGTGTGTGTGTGTGTGTGTGTGTGTGTGTGTGTGTGTGTGTGTGTGTGTGTGTGTGTGTGTGTGTGTGTGTGTGTGTGTGTGTGTGTGTGTGTGTGTGTGTGTGTGTGTGTGTGTGTGTGTGTGTGTGTGTGTGTGTGTGTGTGTGTGCTGCTGATGTGAGCTGCAGTAATAGAAGCTGTCCTGCAGCACACAGTCTGCTGTTTGCAGCCGGAAAGCTGTCATAAACAATCTGCTCCAGCGTCAGTTAAACAGCGAGCGTGGGAGAAGCGGGTGCTATGCTACACGCAGCCCAACGCTCTCTAAATACACCAGCCCATCTGCCTAATGCACTGACATCAGGATGAGCAATGGATATCCCACATGACACTGTGATGGCAAAGCATCAACAGGTTGCCACCGAGTGACTCTGGCCGGTGAGAGCGGAGCAGCTCTGACACCGAGTGACATTGAATTCAATCTCATGTGAACACTTGTACACTCTTGCAGGAAATGTGGCTCCTACAGGTTCAAATGATTTCACACATGGATATGATGAGGCTGCTCCATCCCATGAGCAGAAATACCCGTGTAGTATTCTAACCGAACATAACCCATAAATACTTTTTTATTATGGTGGTAAACCAGAACACATAGTTTGGAGCATTGAAGTGCGTGGGCCGCAGAAACAAGTCCATAATGAGAGCTGTAATAATGATAATAGGCTGCACTATATCTGCAGGGCTTTGATAGGTTTATTGATCAGCAGCAGTGACTCAGCACTCGCTGCACTACCCACACTCTGTTCCCAGGCTTTACCGTGAATCAGGCGTCCTCCACTCTTACTTTAATCTCTTCACAATGATGGAGCATGCTGCTGTGGGCAGGCAACGCATTTCATGTAACCTCATGTACTCCGTCTCATCACTTTTAAATCTGACTGATGCCATGTCTGTTATGCATCCCGTTTTTATCTGCCAGAGATCTAAAGTTTTATGGATAATTGCGGATATTATTTCTGGTAGGGCTGCTCGATTATGGCAAAAATCATAATCTCGATTATTTGGGTCAATAATTGGTATCACGATTATTAAAAATGATTATCCATTTACTTTGAAAACATCCATTTATTGGAGAAAGAAAATGTGAACAGAATGTTTTTAACATTTGATTACCCTGAACTTTAAGAATAACTCAACTGAAAAAGCAATTAAAAAAAAATTAAAAAAAAATAAAAATTGTTTTATTTCGATTACGTTGTTTTCGTAATCGTTGCAAGCCATAATCGTAATTGCGATTAAAATACGATTAATTGAGCAGCCCTAATTTCTAGTGTAAGAATGTGAAGTTTTCTGATGTTCTCGTTTTATATTATTTCTCCTCCAGAAGGGCACTCGAGCTCTGTGCTTACATATCCTTCCATCATTTGGAAAAACAAAACTCAATATCAAAAACCTAGATGATTCCATGGCATTAAACATTTATCAATAAGAAAGTCTACCAGCTGCATTTCCAAATAACCTTCCCTCCTTCAGATGTGGCTGCTATATATTCTTTAATTTAACTCGGGACGGATCATCTGCCTTCCTTTCCGGGTCAGACTGAATAATAATACCAATACCAATATCTTTGCCTGGTATTTATAGACAGAAAGCATCGGAAGTTATACTAAACTGCAAATACATGTTTGCAGATACCTGCGACCCCCACAGAATAAACACCTTCCTTAAACAGCAGAAGACGTTTTATTGTGTAGCTGAAGTACCAATTACTGTAAGAACAGATCCCATGAGAACTTTGACGATACAAATATCAGCTTGTTCTTTCTGTATTCCGCGTATACTCATCTAATTCAGAGTTTGACTCCCGTCCCTCGCGGTGAATATAATATAAAAGTATTCCTTCATCAGAGGAGTTGTTCTGACGCCATGGAGACTTGTTCAGAGCTGCAGCTGTTGTCTCCTCCCTACATCTCCCTGCGTCTCAAAGGCAGGAAATCATTTGTACGAAGCTTTAACTCTGCGCCATCTGTCAGGGAGGAAAGTCTGAATAATAGCAAGTCAAAAACAATATCTTCCAGCTTTTACTGCCTTATGATTCAAACGTTAGAGCACAATGGAAGGGGAGTCTGAAATACTCCAAATGAAACCAACTCGCAGTGTGGCTCGACGAACTGCTTTGTTCTTTGAGAATGAAATATCTTAAGCGCTTTTGGACTAATAGACAAACATTTCTTAGATATCTTTTGCCCCCCAGACGATGAAGCGTACCGAATTCGGTCTTCTAGCACCAGCAGCCGTTCAAAGTTCCTACATTTCCGATAAATGTACTTTTGACTAACTGTTTAAATGACCTTTAGAGCACATCTACTGCGCTACCATCTGTCAGAGATAGTGATGTCGACATGCTATGTTTGGTTTTCCATTTCCTTTCTCTGTTTTCTCCCATCATGAGAAATCCAACTCTCCCGCTAACAACAACATCTGTTTTTAGACTTCAAATTAGCATTGTATATTTATCTTTGTTTATCTCTACCTTGGACATATCATTGTCTCCATGCACTAATTAGGACTCTTTTTAAAGAACGTCCCTGAGCAGGAGAATCTATTCAGGCAACACTGGCTGGATCCTTGTTATCATGTTTAGTTGATTCGAAGTGAGAGTTGCACTGATGTCACCTCTTAGATTCCCATCGATTGGCTTTCTCTCCGTCAAACAACAAGAGAACTAAATGCTATTTCTTCTTCTCTCAGACTCTTTCTCTTGCACTGCACACCAGCTCTCTTGGTGTCTGTTAAATCTATTCCGACTCCCTTTTGTCATACTGCTAACATGAAGCCTCCAAGGTTGGATTTGACTGGGTTGCTTGAACAAAGAGCAGCTGGGGTTAATCAGTAGGATGAGATTTTTTAAAAACGGCGTTCGCTCTTGCCATTGAAATGTTCCTTGAGCTGCTTCTGAATTCAAACCGTCTGATAGATATCTCGTGGCATCTCATGCATGTTAGGTCGATTCCTTCCTTCTATCCCAGGGGTGGGCAATTATTTTTCCCAGGGGGCCAAATGAGCAACTGAAAATATTTTGGAGGGCCGGGCCAAAATGCCGAACTCAATTATGCATAATATACATTTTATTTCTATATAGAAAGCAGTAAATGGCATTGTTTTGACCGCTGGTAAGAGTGTTATTATTTGGCAATTAAAAGGTGAAGTTAGCTTTCAAAAATATCATTTATTCAAATAGAATTTCCAAAATGATAAACATTTTCAGTAACATTAATAACAAAGGGCATTTTGAGTTTCATATACTATTGAAACAAGGATTTTCTTAGCTTTCTAAAGACATCACATCATCTTTGTAGCCAAAATAAACAAGACATATCACTGAACTGTGTAACTGTGTAAAGAAAAGTGTCCCAGTTTTGTAGCCTTTTTGACTTTACATACCTATATTAAACATTTAGTGTTTTCAGAACTGCGCAAAAAAAAAAAAAAAAAAAAAAGATCAAGTGTCCCATTTCACTTCATTTCCACATTTTAGTGTTCTTCAGTTCTTTTTTTCCATTCAGTGTGAGAAATCCAGTCTCTGTTGAGCTTTAACAAGTCCATCAAAGTCAGGTTGAATGTCTGAGGTGGAGATGCGAAGCACAGCTGACAGATGTTCATCAGTGAGAGAGGATCTGTACCTGGATTTGGTAAACTTCATGATTGAGAATGTCTGTTCACATGTGTAGGTGGATCCAAAGAGAACCAACATCTTCTGAGCATGTCTCCTCATGTTTGGAAAGTTCTCCTCCTTGAGAGCAGAGTAGAACTCTAGCAGTGATGCTGACTTAAAGTGCTCTTTCAGTAGTGAATCAGACTGCAGGTCAATGAGTTCAAGCTGAACATCAATGGGTGCACTATCAACACTGCAGGTAAAGGGAGAGGAAACCAGCTGCATTTCATTCTCAACCTTTTTGAAATCTTGAAAACGCCTTGAAAATTCATCATGCAGTGCTCCTAACATGGATGAGTACCTGTGCCGGTGATCAGCTGATGGTTTGACTTCTTTCAGGGTTTTCATGTGTTCCAGATTGTTGCTGCCTAGTTGCCTTGAAATTAATTGCAACGTTGTCATGAAGGCTTTCACATGGCTCTGCATTTCATGAGCAACAAGGCCCTTGCCCTGCAGTTGTGTGTTCAGTGCATTCATCATTGCAGTCACATCAACAGCACATGTTAAATCTGCCATCCAGTCCTTATCAGACAGCTCTGGGATGGTTTTGCCTTTCATCTCACAAAACTCTTTTATCTCTGATTTCAGAACCCAACACCTTTTCAGCCCTTTGCCCAGGCTGAGCCATCTGACAGCTGTGTGGTACCTGACATCCCCATGTTCGCTCTCTTGCTCCTCCAATAGTGAAACAAACTGCCTGTGATTTAATGCTCGCGCTCTGATGAAATTAACTGTTGTAGTAACAACATCAACCACATGGCTAAGTTTTAGCACTGACTTGCTGATGAATAATACAATGTATAAACACCAATTTCTGCTCTGCGTTGAGTTCAAAAAAGTGGAAGCTTCCCACTTCACTTTGCAGCTGAAACTCCAGATTCTCTGCGATGTCCTCCACCCTTCTCGCGGGATAGCAGGATGTTTTCAAACGCTTCTTTTTTCTCTGGGCATAGCAGTGCTGCAGACTCGACCATGCACTCTTTCACAAACTCCCCCTCCGTGAATGGCTTACTGTTCTGGGCGATTTTGTGGGCTATCACAAAGCTGGTTCTGGTCGCTGCATCTCTGTCTGCATGCAGCTTTGTAAAACAGCCTTGTTGTTTTTCTAGCTTTGCTAGTAAATCCGTTGATGTCCGTGCTCGTTCGGCATCAGTCAAGTTTTTGTATTTCGCGGCATGTTTCGTCTCGTAATGCCGTTTCAAATGGTACTCTTTAAAGGAATGGTATGCTCATGACACTCATTTTTAAATAATTATCATCCGATAAAACAGACCAGTCTCTGCCAGTCTTTTATTTATTTTTTTAATCCGACGACATTATCAGTGATTTTAAACTGATAATATACCGAAATAACATCAACACTGTGTGCGCCGCCATTTCCCGGACGTGACGTAAACCATGCGTTTGGTTTTCGAAGACACGTTGATCTCCATGTTATTTACTGTAGTTTCTCTCTTCAAATATGCCTCACTGTATCGCGAAATATTGCCACAATTCGGATAGGAACAATCCACGGAATGCTCGGTTCCATCTGTTGCCAAAAGGTAAGCGTAAGAAGTACATTCGGAGGCAGTGGTCAGCGAAATGTGGCCGGCCCGAACCAAAAGATTCACAGGCTCATGTATGCAGCGAACATTTCAAATTTCCGGACGACTACTCTGAGAGTATGATAAAACATAACATGGGATTTATGGAACAACCATTACTTAATGGAGATGCAGTACCATCGGTCTTTCTGGTGTCATCACCGACCAGGACACCAGTTCGGCCAGTTGAGAAATCGCCCTCTGCAAGTGTGAAGCGACGGAGGAGCAGAAGTAGTGCTCGGAGTAAGAATAAGGTATGTTATAGCGCATTTCCATTGCAGCGGCTAGCCCCGTTTTAACGTCCTTTAGCGTCCAGGCCAGGACAGTTTTTGGTGGCCTTTCCATATAGCGTAGTACCGACTAGTGTGTATTTCCCCCCAGTTTTTTCCGGCCCCATAAAATCGTGATTCTATGGCCAGGGACAACGAAGCTGAGTATGCTAAACTAGAGAGGGAATCGCTAGCAAGGGTGGTACTACATGCATACATATAGTATCTTATATCATCTTCCCATTATACACACATGCATTTCCAAACATTTGGACTACCTATGTTGCAAATGTATTATCTCTTCAATTTACACACGGCATCTATTGCACGTCTGTCCGTCCTGGGAGAGGGATCCCTCCTCTGTTGCTCTCCCTGAGGTTTCTCCCATGTTCCCTTTAAACTGGGGGTTTTCTTCGGAAGTTTTTCCTTGTACGATGTGAGGGTCTAAGGACAGAGGGTGTCGTATTGTCATACTGATAAAACATCAAAACTTCTTCCTCTGCTGACGAGTCCGAACTCAAATATTCAGCCATGTTTCCGTGTGTTGACAAAGTGAACGCATGGATGACGTCACGACCATCACGTGACTACTGAAAATGGCAAAAATGGCGGCGGCCAGACGGAATATAAAGGTTTTGATAAAAAAGAGCTATAAAATCATTATTTACCGGGGAATATCGCTGATTTCTTCAGGGTATGGTTTAAACACAATGTTTCACTAAATACTGAAGTTTTGATTAATTATCTAATGAGTGGACCATTCCTTTAAACACGGCGACATGCTCCCCACAAACCAAACACACAGGTTTACCCTTGACTTCAGTAAAGAAAAAATTAGTAGTCCATATTTGTTCGAAAGTTCTGCTTTCGGCACTTTCCTCTTTTTGGCATGAGCCGACATTTTCGCATTTTTCAGAGGTGACAAGGAAGGTAGACACGCATTTCACGTGCACAGTTGATGTGCACGATTGCGTGCACTGTGAGAATAAATGGGCTTCAAAATAAAAGCAATGTGGTTTTAGTCCACCAATAAGATAATTAGAAAATATGTTTTATCATGTAATCTTTCGCGGGCCGGTCAGAATCTTCCCGCGGGCCGTATTTGGCCCGCGGGCCGTACAATGCCCAGGTCTGTTCTATCCCAATGTGAAACCAGCGCACGTTTAGAACATCCTCTCAATTCAATTCAAAACCTTTATTTAGCCAGGTGAAATCCCATTGAGATCAATGATCTCTCTTTCAAGGGAGACCTGCAGCAGTAGGTTCCACAAGAAGACATAACAACAAACAGAACAACAAAAGGACATCATACAGCAACAATTACATGGATTACAATTTACATATCAATCCACATGTACAGGTACCAACAGCATCTGATTGTGTAGCGTCCAACCAAGCTTTAAAAACATGGAGTGGTACCAGATTGGTAATGTTCCATTCTTTTTGCAGACTGTTCCAAGTTAGTGGAGCTGCACATCTAAAAGCTTTCTTCCCTAAGACAGTCCTAGCACTTGGCACATTTAATAAAACCACAGCATGCGATCTCAGGCAATAACTGCTTTCAATTCGCCGAGAGATCAGGGAGCAGATATAAGAAGGTAGTTTATCCAACATGGCTTTGTAAATGAAAAAGTACCAGTGACTGAGCCTCCGTACAGTTAGTGAAGGCAAACCAGCCCTTGCATACAGGGTACAGTGATGAGTAAGTGCTTTACAATTTGTCAAACATCTCAGTGCGCTGTGATACGCAGCATCTAACTTGACCAGGTAATGGGCAGGTGCATTCATATATAACAAATCACCATAGTCCAGCACAGGTCAAAGGTCACAGAGCCTTTTCCTGGCCTCAAGCGAGAAACAGGACTTATTTCTGTAGAAGAAACCTAGCCTAACCCTCAGCTTTTTAAGCAGGTTATTTACCTGACATGTGAGTCATCAATCCAGATACCCAAGTATTTGTAACAGGCAACCACTTCAAGTCGTATTCCTTGCGTAGTTACAATATCCAAAGCATATCCAATATCCTCTATTTCCCTCTTCTGAGATTGGCAGTCCTAAAGCTCTCACCATGGGCTATATTCCCATGACGGATGTTTATGACAAGTATGTGATCCACATATTCACAGGCACTGGTAGACTCCAGCAGTCACACACGCACAGACACTCCCGCACTGGACCAAGTGAACGACAGTCCAGAGGAGATAATTCATTGTTATGGTTTCCACAAACCAGCTGACGTGCCCATTTCCAAGCCATTTGCAGGCCTGTTGGGATTTATAATAGGAGGCGTATCATTATGCAGCGATGCCAGGGTAGATGGGCAGATTTGGGTAATTTAATTTACACAAAAAGCACTGTGCAAATCAACCAGCTGTCAAGTAAGTGCATTCGGGATTGGATTTATTTAGCGAAGGGTGCATTTCATCCCCATTTCTGCATCAGTGTCTGACACCTTCTGACGTTTCCTTTCACTAAAAGGCCCGTGCCCTGCCTGCTCAGCGCCCACTGTCCACTTTGATTACATCAGGGAGGAAACAAAATGTGCAACTGAGAAGCATCAGACCATTTCAGGACTGAAAAGGGAAGTCAGTGTTATATCTACCCCAGCTCAGAGATTTAAAGTCGGTGCAGAACTGTTCCCAAAGGCTCCCTGGAGTCCACACACTGTACTTTACCTTTGTCAGTCCCTTGTTTCATTGTTAAAACATCCTCTCTCCATATTCTTCCTCTCCCACATCCTGTTGTGAATTGTAAATGTTCAGCGGTGAGCGCATGGACTCTGGATGGGATATGGTGAGGGGACAGAATGTCAAAAAAAGTTGGATCTGAATAAAATGTTATAGCAATGTCAAACCTTCCCCAGACTGAAGCTGCATAATGTGGAGCTCCAGGCCCCCGTGCATGAGATGTGCAATAACATGACGTCTTCTCACCTTAACAAGCATTAACATTTTAAGAGGCACACCTTGTAAGTCAATCATTGTTTTTCAAGGCAGAGTTAAACTAGCAAATAATCCCTTACCATTGAATAATGCATGCGTGTTTACCCCGCCTTGCTTTATCCACCAAACACGTACATCTGCTTGTGACTCCATTTGTGACGGGAGAATCAAATCACTTTCTTAGTTTGACAAAGGAGCTTTGGAAGACTAACGGGATTCAAAAACAGCAACACGACCACGGGTGTGTGTGCGGTTTGGTTTGTATCAATGTTTGACAGGTTGCTATCAGTGAAGCTAAGCTAACCTGGCTCATCTGGCTATCTCCCTTCTTTGATGCATCACCATATTACTTTTTTACGAGCTGCAACAGATGTGTTCTGGGACTCATCCATCTTTCTTCCAGAGTTTGAATGTACGGATGGCCTCGTGCCCTTCGTTAACCTTCTCCCCAGCCCTCGTTACTTCCTCTCGTCTCCGTCTCCTCGATGCTCACCACTCAGCATCTACTGTTCCTGTGATCTGACCCAGCCTCCCTCTGAGTCTCTCTGCAGCACCACTGCAGCTCCATCAATCACTCACACACACACACACACACACACACACACACACACACACACACACACACACACACACACACACACACACGCACACGCACACGCACGCACACGCACACACACACACACACACACACGCTCACAGATCTCATGGGGAGGAGACAGAGATGGCTCTGTGACTCACAAGAGGAGGTGTGTGTCAGTTACAAACAGGCATGCACAGACTCACCGCACTGTGTATTCATGAAGCTGAGAAGGACCCCTGAGAGAATTTATTTATCATAAAATGTGTTAATTATTATATACATAAAGTGTTAAACTGTCTGCAGATGTGTGTGTTTACATTTATGTGGGACTTGGGTTCACTTGAACAGTTGGAATTGGTGAATGATACGTTGACCTTTTGTCTTTGGCAAGTGCTATGATCCAGTCCACTTGAGCAATGGCATTTTCTTCGAGAAGAACGAACACTATGTGGCAGTTCATATACGTTCTAAACACATTGAAACATTGTGAGATGCGAGTGTATGTCTTCATTCACTGAAAAGGCGTTACGTAAATCCACAAAGAGACATTTATTACATTTGTTCATCCGCAATGGAAATTGCTTCAGAGCATGCTTCGGTTAAAATAAACGACTTTCAGTTAGTGGATGTTGAGAGCATTAACTCCCGACGCCTAATGGCATCACAGAGGCTTTCATTTCATGCCTCTTCCATGTGGACAATGCCAGGGAGAAATGGCTGCTTGTTGCGTAGTGGGACTAATTTGAAAATATCTCAGGACAGTATTGCCAGCTAATGACATGCCATGCTGCTAATTCAAATATGTCACCGTGTCTCTGCTGGAGAATGAGTGAGCAGCAACTCAGAAGCAATTACAATACACCATCACATAGAGTTTTTAAAAAGGTAACACTGTCTAGATCAGGGGTGTCAAACTCAAGGCCCGGGGGCCAAATCCGGCCCGCGACTTCATTTTATGTGGCCCCATAAGAGCTTGCAAAGAATATAATATGTTTATTATACGGTTACATGCTACTTTACAGAAGCACATTGCCCATAAACTACATGTCCCACAATGCATCTCAAATTAGATTTTTTTTTTTCAGAATTTGCCTTTTTTTATTCAAAATATGCCGTTTTTCTTAGAATATGTCTTTTTCTCAGAAGTAGATTTTCTTTTAAATGTTATTTTTTTTCAAAATGTTATTTTTTTCCTCCAAAATTTCACTTTTTGTTTTTCCAAAATTAGGCTTTTCTTTTTAAATCATTTTGTGTCATTCTCACTGAAGAGACTTGCAATTATTTGCCCTAGACTTCTGCTTTCAGACGTAGTTAATTATGAAGTTATTACCCTATTCGATAATAATCCAATGCAGAGGCAATCATGTAATATAAAACATTATTTTATATTCAATATATGTATATGTATTTTCATATAGTCTTAAAGTTACAACCGGCCCTTTGAGTGCAACCATAATGCTAATATGGCCCGTGATGAGATTGAGTTTGACACCCCTGGTCTAGATGTTCCTTTT
This sequence comes from Pseudochaenichthys georgianus, assembly GCF_902827115.2. Lineage (NCBI taxonomy): Eukaryota > Metazoa > Chordata > Actinopteri > Perciformes > Channichthyidae > Pseudochaenichthys > Pseudochaenichthys georgianus. The sequence goes on along the minus strand of NC_047522.1, from coordinate 2,613,022 downwards.
TAATCATAAAAAACTAGCAAGACTTACCTTGATTTGCTGCTTTTTTATGATGAAATGCTGGGTTTCAAAGCATCACGTTTCACGGATGCACCTCAGAGTGGTTTTTCAGAATAATTCACCGTTTAATTACCAAAACATTTGAACAGAACAAGGTCATATTTAGTTTAAAACTGAATATGTCTATGTAGATGAAAGGCTGCTCTGTCAATATACTGCAACTGCACTGCTTAGTTTGACTTTGCTTTGATTGCTTTTAATGGTTTGAATTCAGACTCAGACATAATTAGCTTTCTCTACATTTCCGAGATACTTTGTGGTCATTCTTTTGTCTAGATTGAAGTTTCTGCATGGTGGGCGTATTATCATGTATGCACTGTTGTCTATGTTGTAACTTGTATATATAAAACAAATGATTCAGGCATTATATGTTACTGCTTAGTTGCTACCAGTAAAAAGTATCCTTACACCTACAACAATACAACCTTCTTCACATCAAATAGGAAATACAGTGTGCAATAAAATAGTGAAATAGACTCAATGGTGCAAGTGAATTGCAGGAATAAGAAAATATAGGGTATTTGCAGACCTTTAGGAGTTCAACTCTCTTACGGCCCGTCCACACACAGGCATGAAAAAAATCTTGAAAAATCTTGGAGCTGGGCGTGTCTGAAGCTTGCCGATTTTTTGCGAGCAACACGACCAACAACCAATCACATGAATCTCCGGCCCCGACATACAAAGCAATAGCAATGTTAAAACGAAGTAAACTGGATATAAACTCCCCAAACAGGCGAAAACCTACCAGTTTCCCCCACTGTCTCTGCCACCTCCCTCCATGCCTGGCTCCTCCGGTTTGTATCCCGGTAATAGTTCTGATCGTAAAGAACCGGGTGATTTGCTACCGTAATTTCTCGTTTGGAATATGAGGAAATGAACTGCGGTCTGGCTCTCCCTGCTTACACGCGGTTTGATTGGCTAGCGCTTGTACTGGCGGGATTTGCATAAACGGGAGTTGATTGGCTGATGCCAGCTTCGAAAGCATCGGGAGCATCAAAAGTTGAACGGCCCGTCCACACTAGGGGTGTTGAAAATAATCGTTTCTACGATGCATTGCGATGCGGACGTGGACGATTCGGTCTCGATGCAGTGACGGAAGATAATCGGTTATAGAGTAGTAACGTTGCTTCCTGATTTTCCGGCCGCGGCTTTACTATAACGTTTTTTCTGTCACTTTAATATCAAATCGGTCGGTGACGCAGAGATCAGGGAACATACGTGACAGCGGCACAGCAACACCGAACACGGAGCAGTCTGCTTTATCCACCAACACAAGAACACCAGTCCAGAACCCACAGCAGAAGGACCCGCTCTGAATCACTCCGTGTTGCTGCGGCTCAGAGACACAGACAGGGATTTATGTTTTTCAAAAATAATCGCGTTACAATCATGTCAGGTTTTTGGTGTATTTAATTAAGTCTTGGATTGCAGAGTATGAATGTCCTCTAGCAATTTTCAGATGATATATACGTGTGTAAAGTTTGTGAAGACAGGAGGAAAAAAGCTTCCGCGATCACCGTCTCCTCTCCGTTCCTCCAAGCCCCGCCCCCTCCCTGAAAATAATGAGTGACATGCTTATAGTGACCCGATAGAAACTTTATTATTCACTTAATCACTGAGATATAATGAAGCTAATTTTATCTTTCATTCATTGGATTTATGTAACAGTAAAACAGAGAATGTAAGTGTGCACCCACATGCAGTATTTTAGTTTGTATATGCTGTTGTAAATACTCCTGTTGTCTGCTGTGTTCAGACTCAAGTCCTGTGTGTGATGCCTCATTCAGGACATTCAGTGTCCTTTCTTAACAGAAGGCCGTGGCTAGAAGCTGCAGCTAGACTGCAGAAGCATTAGCTTTTTGTTTTTGAGGATGGAACAACTTCACACACGGAGGCTAGACCTATACAATTCATTTATTTTGGTTTATAAATTAATGTCAAGACATTTATGTTATTGATTTCTGAAGCACTTTCTAAATAATAAAAAGAGAGTTCATATGTATTGACTGCATGTATGCATTGATGAAAAATAAGCCATGTGCAGTAATATAGAAAATTGAGGATGCAACGCATTGGTATGAATCGAGATGCACCGGGATGCACCGGGATATCGAACCGAATCGAATCGTTGACAGGATAATCGTAATCGAATCGAATCGTGAGACCAGTGAAGATGCACAGCCCTAGTCCACACACAGGCATGACAAAATTCTTTCAAAGCTTCGCCCATTCACTTGAATGGGGTGACGTAGACGATTTTGAATCTTCGCCGAACTGCATTGTGGGGAGCGGAGCATGGCTTTGCAAGCATCGTGAGCATCAAAAGTTGAGCAATGTTCAACTTTTCAGCCAATCAAATCCCGTTTATGCAAATCCCGCCAGTACAAGCGCTAGCCAATCAAACCGTGTGTAACCAGGGAGAACCAGACCGCAGTTCATTTCCTCATATTCCAAACGAGAAATTACGGTAGCAAATCACCCGGTTCTTTACGACCAGAACTATTAACGGGATACAAACCGGAGGAACCCGGCATGGAGGGAGGTGGCAGAGACAGTGGGTGAAACTGGTAGGTGTTCGCCTGTTTGGGGAGTTTATATCCAGTTTACTTCGTTTTAACATTGCTATTGCTTTGTGTGCCGGGGGCGGGAGATTCATGTGATTGGTTGTTGGTCGCGTTGCTCGCAAAAAATCGCCAAGCTTCAGACACGCCCAGCTCCAAGATTTTTCAAGACTTTTTTCATGCCTGTGTGTGGACGGGCCGCAACATTGCTCAACTTTTGATGCTCACGATGCTTGCAAAGCCATGCTCCGCTCCCCACAATGCAGTTCGGCGAAGATTCAAAATCTTCTACGTCACCCCATTCAAGGGAATGGGCGAAGCTTTGAAAGATTTTTTTCATGCCTGTGTGTGGACGGGCCGGAACAGTCTGTTGGACAAAACGGCAGCTGAGCCTCTCGCTCTTGATACTGTATATATATTTGAAGTTATATTTGTAGGTGGTTTTTCTGTATGTTTTCTTCCGAATGTGCCCACCCTGCGCCCTCACAACCGGGGGTAGCTCTCTGACCCGTGATGTTGTGGTTCTGCGGGGGAACTGGGCCAATCTGTGACAAGACAAGCTGTGTGTGCTCACTGTAAGCCGCCTCAACACGAGAGCATCACTCTTCCAGCGCTCACCAGACTGAGTGTGAGTTTCACTTTCATCAAACACCCAGCTGGCTCAATGTGGTACTGCAGTGAGATCTACTGATGTTGAGCTACTGTTAAAGTTGAAAACCCTTTAACTGCAAGTAGGCTTTTATTGTGAAGAGGCTACAGGAAGTGTCGAGTTAATTACTGAGATAAGGGACAAACTGTTAACCCGACAAAATCAGATCTAGTTATGACATGTTGTAACACTTCCAATGACGCCCATGTCTGGAACACACTTACATGGTGTATCTAATAGCTCTGAATAAGTATAGATGTATGAGATATTCATAATGCATCACCATTTTCATCATGTCACTTTCTACCTCGGCAGATCAGTCTTAATAATATGCTACGAGAGGAATGTTCTCAGCACCGCAGTGAGATAACGAGGTGCAGGTGTTTCCGCAGTTGGGGCCGATATCAAAAGCCTTGTCATCACGGCAAACAACTCCTTTTACCGTGTCTCCCTGTCATGTGGGGAATGGCTCATGCTGTGTCTGAATCCCGGCACAGTTCACAGTTGCACACGGTGTCCTGCGTTCTCCACCAGATTGGAAATGCAGCCACTTTCTCCTCTGTTAAATCTCAACATGAGAAATGGACCTATAATCGATTAGTTGCCGGTGCTTTTTGCAAGTGTGTCTTCTTTTGAGTGCATTACTTGAATCAACATTGTGATTGGATGGTTTCCGTTTTTCTTTCCTATTTCTCTTACTATCTGAGTTACCCTCTTCCTATCCTTCTTACGGTACGTCCACACAGCAGCTTTTCAAAAATCTTGAAAATCTTGGAGCTGGGCGTGTCTGACAGCTTGGGGATTTTTTGCGAGCATTGCGACTAACAACCAATCACGTGAATCTCCCGCCCCCGACATACAAAGCAAAACATTTGTATGTTTTATGCGAGCAATATATTTGTATGTTTTATGCGAGCAATATATATATATATATATAAACTCCCCAAACAGGCGAAAACCTACCAGTTTCCCCCACTGCCTCTGCCACCTCCCTCCATGCCTGGTTCCTCCGGTTTGTATCCCGGTAATAGTTCTGGTCGTAAAGAACCGGGTGATTTGCTACCGTAATTTCTCGTTTGGAATATGAGGAAATGAACTGCGGTCTGGTTCTCCCTGCTTACACGCGGTTTGATTGGCTAGCGCTTCTACGGTCAGATTTGCATAAACGTGTTTGATTGGCTGGCGCTTCCAGCTCAGCTTCAAAAGTAGAACATTGCTCAACTTTGGAATCCTGGAAATCCTGGAAATCTTCGCTTCGCTCCCCCACAATGCAGTTCGGCGAAAAGCGAGGCAAAGTGACGTCATCCCCATTCAAAGTCAATGGGCAGAGAGGCGTTGGAAGCGGTGGAAGATTCGTCTAAAGCTGCTGTGTGGACGTACCGTAATGCACAATATGTCTCAATACACATCCACTTGACACTTTCCTTCAGTTGTCATCATCCTTTTTTCCATCTGTCTCCATCTCTTTCTTCTCCTCCTCCTCCTCCTCCTCCTCCTCCTCCTCCTTTGTTTTTCCATCCTCCTCAGTGGCCTTCAAACCCAATCCACTCCCACCGTATCCTGCTTCCGAAAATAATTACGCTTCGATAGAAGACACAGTGAGACAGAAATAGAGAGGGAGAAGATGGCCTCTGATGGCAGGCAGGAGGACGGTGCAGGTGAAAGAGTGCGAGAAAAAGGTGGCAACAGTGCGCAGGAGAAAATAACAGATTATATATGCATGGGAGAGAAAAGTTTGAGGGCGAAGCATGAGTGTGAAATCCTGCAGAGCCTTCCCATATCAGCTCAACTGAGCAGAAACAACTGTAGCCCATTTCTAATCCTCCTCATTAGCAGAGAGGTAATAATCTCATCGGAGAGCAGCGGATATTGTTAAGATCCCCTGCCCCAGAAACATCAGTTAATACACGATAAGCAAACAACCTTAAAGCCACAATGCAAACAAAGCTAACCGCTTTAAGCCTCGTTTTGTATTGCTCGGCCAAGAGCAATGCTAGTTCCTGTTAAGACTGCCAGGTATTACTGACGCGCAGAACAATGCTGAGTCCCCGTCAGAGAACCCCAGCCACTGCAGGGGCTTAGCATGGCTTGGGTTTCCATTAGACTGCACACACACACACACACACACACACACACACACACACACACACACACACACACACACACACACACACGCACACGCACCTGCACGCACACACCTACACACACATGCACCTACACACCTACACACACACCTACACCCCCACACACACACACACACACACACACACACACACACACACACACACACACACACACACACACACACACACACACACACACACACACACACACACACACACACACACACACACCATGTATACATCACTTCAGGGGACATTACATTGAATTACATGCCTAACCCTAACCCTAACCCTAATCCTAAACCTAACCAAGTCTTCACCCTAAAATTAATTATCCCCCTTATGGGGACCTCCAATTTGTCCCCATAAGGGAGGCGAGTCCCCACACGTGACTATGTAAATATATTTAGGTCCCCACAAGTATAGTAATGCTAGTCCACACACACACACACACACACACACACACACACACACACACACACACACACACACACACACACACACACACACACACACACATTGTCTCACACACACTCAGCCCCCTGATTCCCATTAACCTGTGGGAGCCCCTGTGTAGCGGGGAGAGAAAACCCCAATTTGTCAGCCCGCGTTGGGTTATCGAGCTGAAGGTCGTTCGCAAATAGAGTTCACCTCTAATTATCGCCCGACAGCCCTTTGCATGAGAGTGCATGTGTGTCTGTGCATGCATATTCTATATGTAAGTACATTAGTGTGTGGGTGTACATCAAACTGTGTGTGTGTGTGTGTGTGTTGTATGGCTGCATTCATGTCTATCTTCTCCTTGTTTTTTCTACTTATCCGCACATTCTAATTAGAGGTTAAATGGAAGGCTTCATGTCCCAGATAGATAATACACACATCATTGTATTCCTCTCTGTTGCTATGTCTCCCTGTCTCTCCTCCACTGTGCTGTATTTCAGTCTTTAACTCGCACTCTCCTTTCCTCCCCCACCATTCCTCCCCCTCCCTCCCTCTCTGTCTGGACTGTAGCACATCTGGGGAAAACAGGACTTATTGATTATAGGATTATATAAACTGCACTCTAAACATGAATTCAGGCCACCTTTCACCTCCACTTAATTAAATGCATGGTTGCAAAGTAAACATGTGAGTTAATTGATTTAGATAAACATTTTAAGTGGCAAACATTAATTTATAAGTTGTGTTGACGTAATGATGTTGGTAATTACATCAACTTAATATTGTGTGTAATTTGAACTCTGATTTCTGCGTTAATTGATTTAAAACAAAATTCAAGTTGTAGTTGTAATTCAATTTGCTTGATAATATAATTGTTCTACACCTTGAGTTAAGGATTTCAAGTCCACTCCCACTTAACATGCCGGGACAAGTTCACACAGTTAAGACAAATAGAAATATACAAAGGACATTTTAAGGTGAGTGTCATCTTTTGCACTGTATGGCAAATTGCACTTTGACCAAAACTAGCTTTGAACTGTGAATAGTTCTGTGAGAGGATACAAAGTAGTAGAGGCTACTGTGAGTGTAAAAATACTTTGGTTACTATTGTGATATCGCTTTTTATTCAAAATGAATCTCGTGAAGCAGATCAAGGACATGCTTCTTGAGGTAGGATCAGGGGCGGATCTAGAAAAATATTCATGGGGTGGCAAGAGGGTGGCAGGAGATTTTGAGGGGTGGCAGAAGTATATGCTGATTTAATCACAGTCATATCAATCATTGTTAACAATCAATGTTAGACCCCCACAAAGAGGTTAAGGATGGCAGCTTCCTCATACGTTGCACTCGGAGAGAAATAGTTGAGACAGAGACGATGAACTGTTAAGTCCTTAGGCATGGTTTATTTTACTCTGCACTGCAGGTGCATCCTTTCGCTCAGCCGAGCTAACTTAGAATAACAACATTTATTGCCTCACAGTGGTACAATAATAACATGACATCCCTTTGACATCCCTTTGTGAGCTTGAGTACAGAATATATATATATATATTTAACAACTGAGGACAAATGTACACATTTCCCTTAACACAAGTTTATCACGTTAACAGTTTTCTATGCTCATCAAGTCATTCGTGAGCAGAGCATCAAGTTGGCTATAACAGCTGAATGCGGCGATTTCCGTGTTGTTCAGCAAAACGCCTCACAAACTTATTGAGATCCAAAGCTTTACTGCGTTTGGATTCAATGCTGAGTACAGCCAAACGTGACAGTCTCTTTTCTGTCATTGTAGACCTCAAATAACTCTTAATGATCCTAAGAGTTGAAAAACTTCTTTCACAGGATGCACTGCTCACCGGTACAACTACTGCTATTTTACACAATCTGGACAACTCATAAAAAACATCCTGGTATGGGTCCAAAAATGGAGCAAACTCCATCAGAGTGGTAGGACTCCCCTTTTCCTTCTTCTTTCTTTCTAGTACTCTCCTCGTCTGATGTAATTCGTGTTTAAGATCCTCAATATTAGAATTATAGGCATTAGCCAATAAAAGAACAGCCTCCTCACTCAAAAAAGTAGCACTTGATGGATTTAGTGCCTGGACACCTTGCATTATGTTGCAATTTGTCTTTCTATTTCTCCAATCATGTTATCCATAACTGGATAGTACACATTGACGCAAAAAGAGTGTTTGCCATCTGGAACTACATGCTGTCCCAAAGTGGAAGGGATGACACTATCTTGAAGGGTCCTTGTTGTCTGTCTTGACCTCTTTGGCTTTCGCTGAGTTGTTTCAATGCTACTTCTTTCACACAAAACAAGTGCTTCACTCCACACTTCATCAAAGGAGGCTTCACTGCGATATTGTACCATTGTCTCTTTAAGTGCTTCAACTAGTTCCACGGCCTTAGCCAAGTCCAAGGTTTTGGACTGGAGCATATCTGACAAAAATGTAGAGTCACTCAAGACCTTTCGGAACAGTACAAGGCATCCAACAAAATTCAGATCAATCTGAACCAATATCCCCCTGGCTTCAACAGCTCTATGTGGATGGTTCTCAGAGGAAATCTCTCCAAGCAGCTGTACTATTGCAGGTAACCTATCCATAACATTGCGACATGCTACATGTCTGCAGGCCCAACGTGTATCACTAAGCCTTTGGAGTTCCCTTGGTGCACCGTCAAACATCTCCCGCTGCACTTCCAGCCATTTGTTGTGTACATACGACCCAGATATGAACACATACAATCTACTATGACTACGTTTAGGCAGTGTGCACTGCAATGCACATAGAAAGCATTTTTGGCTACTTCTTTTATTTTCGCTTGAACATCAGCATGTATCCCGCTCATCACTGCAGCGCCAGCGTAGCCCTGACCGACAAGGTTTTCTTTATACTCCAGCCCATGTTTCTCAAGAAAACAAATAGTCTTACCACTTAACGCAGCAGCATCCAGGCCTTCTGCCACGTCAAACTCCAGACAGCTCTCGTGAACAACACCATTGTGATAGTATCTCAGAACAAATGAAATTTGCTCTTTTTTCTGAAGATCTTTAGTTTCGTCTACAATAACTGAAAACTGCCTGCTCTTTTTAACCTCTTGAATTATTTCTTCCTTAACCATTGCAGCCAAACATTCCAGTATCTCATTTTGGATAGTTTTACTGGTGTATGTTGCATTTTTAGCTTGCGTTTCAAGTCTTTTTTTAATCATAGGATCATGGTTTCCCAGCAAATCTAACATAGCTAAACAAACACCTTTTTTTTCTGAGTCAGGATTCTCCCTGTGACCCCGCTGGGCTGTGGCAGTCAGAATCAGAATCTCAGCTAGTGTTTTAACGTAGTTTTGATTTTCAATCACCTGTTTCTTATTTTGCTCATCCATTATTCCCATCATTGAGGTATTTCTGTCACTCATTTTCTTGTTTTCTCCTCATGCAAACATTGCATTGACATGGCTTTCAGATCGGACATGAGAACAGAAACCACTGTCTTTCATTGTGGCCTTTTTCCAGTTACGATACCCGTCAATTGAGGTGAAAACGGTCTTGGGGGCATCAGGTAAAGAGAAATGTCTACAGGGGAAACAATACGCTGAATCATTGGACTGTGAGTACACAAGCCATGAATGAGTTTTGTGCCAGTCCGTTCTGAAGCTTCTTCTGGCTCCTCCCTGAAGGGTCTTTGGGAAACTCTCCCGTGTCGGCTGAGCTGGCTCCTCACACCTGGACTCGGATATGTCTAGAAAATGGGAGTAAAACATATTCAAACTGTAATAGAGCTCGACTGATTACACATTATAATCAACTAATTATAACACAGCTTGGAGCTGTCATGTATTCAATATGTGTTTAACCTACTGGCTGTGTTAATGCGTGCAGCACAACATGTTGGCCTGGGTCTGTATTGTTTTGGGTAATTTTTGAATTTCAACCTCAGCTGCTATAATAGCTCTAAAATACATTGTACACAAAATACTCACAATCTACCCTTTTCCTCATACTCAAAACTATCTAAGGAAGGTAAACATACTTTTTTTGAATTAATAATATATGTATTAGACTGAGGCTAGCCCTGTCTGTTAAATAAACTGTTTTGCAAAATGTCCTTTTGTGTGATTTTTGCATCTTATTCAGATGCATTATACTTTATATTACCAATTTTCATACCATGTGGACCAACTCGACTGGCCGTTGGTTGCAAGGGCTTAGGAATATTCCTTTCCCCCTCACTGTCTGAGCTCTGCATGCCGTCTTGTTGTCTCTCGCTCTCTCCCTCTTGCATTTTGTCTATGTGATGCTCTCCCTTTTCCGTCTCTTCTTCTCTGTTGTGTTCTCCTTCCTCCTCCTGTCCGTGTTCATCTTTGCCTTCTATCTCATCACTGACACTTTCCTGTTGCTGTTCTTCATCTCCTTCCACCTCCTCATGTCCCTGGTCATTTACCTTGTCACTTCCCTGTTGCTCAGCCTCACTTTCTATCCTCTTTGGTGAGAAAAAACTTGCAATGCCACGTTTCCTCTTCATTTCTATAAGATTCAAAGTCCATTTATTACGATGTTTTCTTTTATATTACCAGTAATCATTATTAATAATGGTGTTCAAATTAAAATGCTGTATGGGCAAATGCTTGTTTTCCCACTTACTGTGTGCTTCAAACTCCAGCTTGTGGCCCAATCTTTGCTTGCAATCCAAACAGATTCCTGAAATAAGATTCAAAGTTATTATTGAAGAGCAGAATCGTTTAGCCTTGATCAGGTCGTACATCTTGCTAAATGATTGATAATATAAACATATTTCATGCATGACATTTTTTTAAACAAAAACCTAGCTAACGTTCCACGCACACTGTACAGTAAGTAAAGAGTTACTGATAATAACGTTACTCAACCGGTTTTGTATCGTTTCAATATCAGAATTAACGTTATGATTCACATGGACATATCTAACTTCTCTCTTTTCTGTAACGTTCTGAAAACATTAGCTTTGTTCTACACTTATTTCACAGGAGACGTAGTTGATCAGTCTTACCTCATTCCTTCCGTCTACTTCACCGAATGCTTCTCTATTTGTTCTGTCCCGTTCAAAATGAAATCGCCGCCAATCACATTTCAGCTCGCGCCAAGGACTGGCTCTCGTCTTGTGCTGCATTTACTTGCACTCGGAAATTAGAGATTTTTTCTCATAAATGTCCGATGAGCCACAACTTTTATTTCAAAACAAAGCTGCCAACTGGGGTGGCAGCTGGGGTGGCAAGGATGTGTTTTAGGGTGGCAGCTGCCACCCCATGCCACCCCGGTAGATCCGCCCCTGGGTAGGATCCTTATTTAGAGTTGTCATTGAAATGCAAGTTGTTGGAAATCACCCATTCAGGATATATTCATTTAGGTCATTTCTCTTTTTTTCCTTTTTCAAAAATAGCACAATACAATTGAAGTACGCAGAGAACTATAGCCATCCGCTGTCTTGTCGTGTATCCTTGGAGAAAAGGAAGAGGACCTTTTCAAGGAGTTTAGCGGCGTAATTAAAAATCTTGATATAACATAAAATCCACGGGACAAAAGCACTGCTCTCTGTCAGCTACATTTTGAAGCATATTGCACTTTTGGCCACACCCCAATCAATAATATCTTAGCAACGTTCAGCGTGGATAGGTGTTGACAGCAATGGCATGGGAAAAGGATTGTGTAACATTTGAGAAGTGGCTTCTGCTCTTCACTTAACCAGTTCACATATTGTATGGAACCTGCAAAAAAGATGAGAAGATACACTAAAACTTATCTACTAAATCTGTCCACATGCATTTAAACACTAGGCAAAGTACTCAAAAGCACCTCTGTGTGTCTTCAGGACCACATTGCCATGACGACACACACATGCAGACTCAAGACCAGCGTTGCTTTAGCAGCTGGTAACAATGGCTCTGAATTCGCTAAGAGTGACAGTTTAAAAGGTATGCAGTTACCTAATTCATTATCTCTTATACGCTAACCTATTATGTAATGTGCTTCAAAAGGACATGAATATCGCCTTCATCAGTGACCGGTCCACCCAGGATCTGACCATACGATGGCAGCCATCGTGGTCCAGGGAAACACATGAATGAGCATTCTGCGTTAAATGTGTTCACACTGTTTGAAATACTGACTGTCGGCAGTGGAAACATCTTTGTTACATCTTTTGTCACATTGATGTGTGTGACCTGCAGACTGGTGGCCATTGAGAGTTTGTTTCTGTAGTTTTACAAACAATTTACAGATTTGACATATTTGGCACTGGTTTTAAATCTGCAAAGGCCTCGATATGATGGCAGCATGTATTTGCTGTGTCCCCGTGTCCCATGGTAATACGGCTAATGTGTTTATTTATTATTTGTGGGGCAATTTAAATTTGTGTTAATTATCTTTTTTTTTTCAAGATTGAAATGAAGCTCAGCGCAAGTTCTTTCAGGAAGACTGGGTGTGTCTACATTCGCTCCACCGCTGCATATCATCAGCTCATCACAGGCGTCTCTTTAACCTATTACATTTCACCTCATTCTCCAGCAGCCAATCAGCGCGCTGCAGCCACACTATACAGTTCTCCTCTCTCCTGCAGTCAGCTGTGATTTCAGGTGTCCATGCACCTTATCATATGGCATGTGTCAATACATGTTCAAACAAAATGAATTCTCTCCTGATTGAAACATCATGTGTTGAAATAAACAACTGCAGTTCAAAATAAAAAGTGAATTGCCTCATATATTTGTTGTGGAATCAATTAGTTTCTTTCTTTAAAGGCAAAAACATGAAAAAGCTAAGAAAAAAAAATATTGAATACAATATATTTGGAGCAACTTCATTTATAAATGGTTGTCAACTTAAAAACGTGTTTTCACAATGATGGTAATTAAGTTCATACAACTTAAAATTCCTTTTAATGTGGTAAAACTAGTCGGAACAACTTAATCTTTTGAGTAATCAACTTCAAAACTTGTGTTTATAATACCAATTATTAAGTAAGTGGTAATTAAAAACACCTCTGACTGTAGAGGAAAAGCCTTCTCCCCTAACTCAAATAACTTTGTTGCTTTAAGACAATTTCATTAGAAGTTGTCTTAACTCAATAAACATCGATGCAAACTGTTGCTTTGATTTTCTTTGTTGAGCCAAGGCATTTGTTTTTTGAGTGTATCAACCTTGTTCTTTCTCCCGCCAGCGCCTGAGTCCACGATAACAAAATACACTCCAGGCATCTGGGTACGTGTGGGGTGCAGTTAAATCACTAACAATGATTCTTAACACCTGTCAGCCACCCGTAGGTGTTCAATCGCTGAGGTTTAGTGTGATTCAGTGGTCAGGGTCGGTACAGTGCCGCGCCCCAAAGCCCCCCTCAGGATTCAATATTCTGCTCAAGGACACTCAAGGAAGGCCTCATGACAGAGGCTTCAATTTGGATCCTCCGTTTGAAGGGCAGTGTCTTTATTAGTTAGCCAACATGCTGTCAACTTTAAAAAAATGATCTAATGTCTAAAAGTTGATGTATTATATGGACATTCACGAGTAGGGAAGCAATGTGAGTTCGTTCCCATACAGCAGTTTCATTTTAAAACCAGGATACGTTAAGCTTCAAATATAACATCACTTTTTACCAAATATTTCCTCTTGACTCTCTGTTCTTGTTTTCTCTGAAAGCATATATATAAAAAACAACAGGATTCTCATTTTCATATCAATGGGAATAATAATTAGTCGGTCTTTGCACAGTGTTTTCTTACTTCCTAAGTCAGGGGTGTCAGGGGCTACATTAGCATTATCGTTGCACTCAAAGGGCCGGTTGTAACTATATAAATATACATATATAAATGTCTAATATATATAAAATAATGTATTATATATTACATTATTGCCTCTGAATTGGATTATTATTGGATAGGGTAATAACTTCCTAATTAACTACGTCTGAAAGCAGAAGTCCAGGGCAAATAATTGCAAGTGTCTTCAGTGCGCATGTCACAAAACGAGATGCATTGTGGGACATGTAGTTTATGGGCAACCTGCTTCTGTAAAGTGGCATGTAACCGTATAATAAACGTATTATAATCTTTGCAAGCTCTTGCGGGGCCACATAAAATGAAGTCGCGGGCCGGATTTGGCCCCCGGGCCTTGAGTTTGACACCCCTGACCTAAGTGATCTTGTTAGTTTCAAAGAAATGTGAAATTATTCAAATTAGAAAAGCACATCTGATTTTTTTTTTGGACTACTTAAAAAGTTTTAAACATTTGAATGTGTCTTCAAGCTGTCTCTATTTTTCCTGTCCCCCCCAGCTTCTTCTCAGCACGCTCTTTCTGTACGGCACAGAAACATATTGGACACCCTCTTCCTGTATTCACTGCCAGTCACAACATACTGTTTCCCAGCATGGCAGGGTTTAGGGCTGACGAAGGGACGGTGGGCAGTGGAGGGGGGGTGTTTTGAGCTCTAGTTGCCAGCTTGGCATGAAATCATGTTTTCGACCACGCGGGAGGGCAGAGAGGAAATGACTGACGCCCGTCCACAGCAACGCTCACTGATGCTCTGATACTAACAGTTAAAGTGTTCAGAGCGGGACGGGGAAACACATTGAGCATGTTTTCCAGGTCTTCCAGCGATCCTCAAAACATCTTAATAAAGGGAGTGAAATAATCAATCTAGAAATAAGGCCTTAATTGCTTTAAACGTTCAAATATATACAACAAATGTGAGACATAAGAGAGAGGATCACATGCATCATTTTAATGTTGTAAATGTATGGCTATAACTCAGGAAGTTACTCAAATGCTCCACAATGTTCTTTATTTTGGTAATTGTAAAATTGATCTTGGATTTTATTCCAAGTAGCAATAAAAAAGTATGTAATCTTACTTTCCTAAATCAGTTTTTTGTTTTTTTCAAGTTGCAGTACACTTATGATGGAATCAGGTGCATATTCACATATATATTACATATCTAAAGAGTAAGAGCCTCCTATACAAATACACATTTAGTTGTAGGTTTACACACACACACACACACACACACACACACACACACACACACACACACACACACACACACACACACACATACCATGTATACATCACTTCAGGGGACATTACATTGACTTACATGCATAGCCCTAACCCTAACCCTTAACCTTACCCTAACCCTAATCCTAAACCTAACCAAGTCTTCACCCTAAAATTAATTATCCCCCTTATGGGGACTTCTAATTTGTCCCCATAAGGGAGGCGAGTCCCCACACATGACTATGTAAACAGATGTAGGTCCCCACAAGTATAGTAATGCTAGTCCACACACACACGCACGCACACATGCATACACACACACACACACACACACACAGGCAAATAGACAAATACAAACATATTTTTGTTGTGTTAAATTTAATTGAAGTAGTTCTTCTCTATTTATGATACTAGAAACAATTTCACACATGGGATCTCATGCTACACTTTCTCATTGCAGTGATATGGGGGGAGAGAAAGTGTGTGTGTGTGTGTGTGTGTGTGTGTGTGTGTGTGTGTGTGTGTGTGTGTGTGTGTGTGTGTGTGTGTGTGTGTGTGTGTGTGTGTGTGTGTGCGTGTGTGTGTGTGTGTGTGTGTGTGTGTGTGTGTGTGTGTGTGTGTGTGTGTGTGTGTGTGTGTGTGTGTGTGTGTGTGTGTTTGCAATTGTGCTGCAAGTCAGCACCTCCACATGCAAGTGTGTGCAACTTGAGCCTGGACAACATTTCAATGTATGGATGGAGAAACAGGAAATACTTCAGTTATAATAACAAGTGTACCTGAAAACTCCAGCTAATTATTGTTGTCCTCTGGGGTGGAAATAAATGCATAGGAAGGTGATATTCTTTTATTATAAAATGTACAATAACATGCACTCGCATTGATTATTAAAGGTCGTTTTTACATCATATACATGTACCCTGTACACGCTTTAATCAAAGTGCACTTTTAGTAATTAGAGGGCTTCTGAGGCCTTAATGAATTATAGCTTAAGACCGGCTGTTTATTGGAATCCAGTAGTGTAATTGAGTGTATATGCACATATAGATTACCTCTCCATTTCACGTTCTGGCCATGATGGACTCAGCTTATCAACGTAATTACAACAGGCACAGAGTGGCAAACAAATAACTCCTCAACCCTGCAGCTCTCCTGAATGAATACACACTGCAGCATGTTCATGGAGCAAATACTGAAGTATACATACTGGAAACTGCATCACAGGCATCCTATCTCCCAATAATCTGATTACTACATGGTTTGTTTCTCTTTTCTGTTACAGCCAGACACACTTTAAACATCTTTAATACTTGTATAATTTGATATACTGATACTATTGAATGAAATGTTGTTCAGTAGCCCTTTTGTTTTGTCTTCAGGCCACACTAGCTCACCATTACTGGCCTTTCTTACACTATCCGTGCATTGTGTTTCTGTTTAAGCTCCTTTGACAACAATATACTCGCTAACAATAAGCAAATCCCCAAATCTCACTATGGTCTGCGCTTGATGGTATTGTAATGGCCTCTGAAATGGAAGCCATTCCCATCTGAGGAACCATGGGAAAACATTAATAATCCTCGGTTGTAATGAGCGCTGCACAACACGCGTGCTTTGCTGGAAGAAAACACAACTGGCTAACATACTCTTCTTTCTGTTCTGCAGCATTAGCAGGAAAAGCAATAATGATATACTTAGATATCTCAGGATTTACAGCACTGTCTGTTCCTTTTTGTGCATTTAAAGTTGTGCATGTGATGTTTAAAAATGAATACTGTGCATCATCATAAAGTACTGCAACAATAATGGGAGAGGACACCGGGCATTAAGCATTCTGCTGGATTAAGTCTAGCCTTTCTGTAATATACTCTACATCACGTGTCAAAGTCGAGGCCCGGGGGCCAAATCAGGCCCGTGGTGGATTTAATTTCGGCCCGCAGGATAATGTTTAATTACTATTAGATCTGTCCCGCCGGTATATTGCATGCACACTAGGGGTGGGCGATATTGAAAAATATATTATCACGATATTTTTCAAGCAATATCACGATAGACGATATATATCACGATATTTTTTCATGTCGGTTATTATGGTTATTTTTCAAGTTACAGACTTAGTAACAGACCAAAATAGCATTTCAAGCTGGTTTTATTTCTGAAATGAATCCCTGAATGAACAATTCAACATTTTGACATGGCTTCAACGCACAGTTTCTCAGTATAAAAATGAACTTTCTGAGGTAGCACGAGCAGTGAACATCAATAAACATCAAAAGGAGGGTAAAACATAACTAAGTAAAACATCAATGAGGAAAAGTCAGTGCCAAACAATTCAAATGTAAACTTTAGACTTGAAGTGCAATAAAAGACTTTAGCATAACTGAAGGGAACAGTTTATTTTTTTTAGTTTTCTTTTCAAATATTTTTTTTTTCAATTTTTTTTTTTTTATCACGATAGATACGATATCTCTGAAAAAGCATATCGTGGAGACCTAATATCGTCACGACGATATATATCGTCATATCGCCCACCACTAACGCACATCTTCACTCCATCCTGAGGATCTCCTCCGCTCAGAGCCTGAGCCCAAACTTTGATGTACGTGCATCCGAGATGAGATGCCAAGATAGATTCGATAGAGCCATAAGAAATGAATGCAACTGATTATTTACTGATTATGTTGTTTTTATAGGCAATAAGCCCTGCTCCACATGGTCATTTCTTCATCTGGGAAACATAATAATAACAAAACAAAGCACAGTAAATGATAAATGAATCCACTGAACAAAGTCATTTTCACACAAAAAGGGAGAACAGTAATGATTCAGAGCTCAATCATGTGTTGTCGTGTTTGCTCACTAAAGCTGAGCTGCTAATGCACTTTGGGGATTGCACTCCTTTTCTTTATAAGACATGCATGGTCTGTATTACGATGCAGTTACCTTGGGATTCTTGTGAATGATTGGCCATATCTGCACCACCTACGCTCCACCTGTTTACATATGTGCTTTCGCTCAATCAGTTTCTGTGGGTCAGCCCGTTCTGCTGCGTACTCCTACTGATGACTGGATCCTTCATGCTTCCTTCATTCAGAGAGTGAATGTATTCAATCAAGCTTTTTGATTAAAGAATGGCCACATCTGCATGTTTCTTCTGAACATGCTGATCATTGAGCTCGGCTTGGTTTGAAGGCTGGAAAGCAGTCTGAGCTGTTGATTGCATACTGAGCTGCTCACTCAGTCAATAAGACGCTAATTGCATACAGATTGTGAGAGCCAATTGGATCAAAGACGTGGTGCAAAAGTGACCTCCACTTTCAGGTGGAGCACATAGTAGTATACAGACAACACTTCCTTTGTTTACTCCCTGGTTCTCATGCTATCAAGCAAAGACAGGTTTTAACACGGCGATACACACACGTCGTGAACCTGTCTTTGTCTCTCTTTCTGTCAAACACTATGGGATGTTAAGCTGCCTTTCCTTTGTGCTTACTCTCAAACACACACCTGAGCTCACGCGTCCACACTGAGCGAGACACAGGGCTACGCTTCATGCAGCTCTGAGCAGCTCAGTCCTGGTGGAGAGTTCACCGAGTCCAGCAGGTCTAACTGATCTGACCTGGCACCGAGCGGACATCAATCAGAAGCACATGGCGACTGAGAGACACACATGCAGAGTGGGGAAGTGTGGAAGTAGTTTTGACACTCAGTTGAAACAGTTGAAACGATACAAACATTAAGGATGTTGTTATGGGAATCATGGACATCTAATAAAGTTCTGTAAGTCATGCCATGCGTTAATAAAACAGTCTCCCCATGCAGTCTGTACTTTCTGCAATGTGTACATATCACACCATGTCAACACGTGCTTTGGTGTGTTTACAAATGATTGTGTAATCTGTAGTTCCAAGCATGCTCAAAAGGTGTATACATACTCTCCTTCTGTCGACATGTTCTCTGCACGGTTAATCTGTGTCTTACTGTTGGACAACAACCTCAACTCGACACTTCCATGTCTGTGCTTTAACGTGTTTCGTTATTTGCTTATGTTGTGAGTGTTTCAGATATCGGATCCACGACAATGTAATAAAGAAGAAAACAAGAATAAAAAAACAATTTTTAAAACAAGGATATCAAAAATATTTCCTAACTAATGTTATTATTTTAGATAAAAGCATTGACTCAAATGCTATCTTACAAAGAAAAAAAGAATCAGCCACTCATCGTTCCTCTGACATCGTAAATATGGGTCGTGATAAGCCGCTCGCACCGACACACGTTATGACTCTCTGATAATGGCTTTGTTTTTATTCTATCATTTCAATCAATTTGACGACCACGTTGCAGAGCCTGGGCACGCACTAGTCTGTTTATTAGCTGTCGGAAAAGTAATGTGGCTCGATTATAAGAAACCGTTGCTATATAAGTGCTCTTGGTTACCCTCTTGTTGGGTCCCTCAACAGATAAAGCCAGACATCTAGGTGTAGTCATGGACTCTGACCTGAGCTTCAACAGTCACATTAAAACAGTTACTAAATCAGCCTACTATCACCTAAAGAATATATCTAGGATTAAAAGACTAATGTCACAGCAGGATCTGGAGAAACTTGTCCATGCTTTTATCTTCAGTAGACTGGACACTGCAATGGTGTCTTCACAGGTCTCACTAAAAAATCTATTAGGAAGCTGCAGCTGATTCAGAACGCCGCTGCTCGAGTCCTCACTATCACGGAGAAAGTGGATCACATCACTCCTGCTCTGAAGTCTTTACACTGGCTTCCTGTGTGTCAAAGAATAGATTTCAAAATACTGCTGCTGGTTTATAGAGCACTGAATGGTTTAGGCCCAAAATACATTACTGACCTCCTGCTAAACTATGAACCATCCAGATCTCTCAGGTCTTCAGGGACTGGTCAGCTTTCTGTCCCCAGAGTCAGAACTAAACATGGAGAAGCAGCGTTCAGTTGTTATGCTCCAAATATCTGGAACAAACTCCCAGAAACCTGCAGGTCCGCTGCAACTCTGACTACTTTTAAATCCAGATTAAAGACTTTTCTTTTTGCCGCTGCTTTTAATTGAACTGTTCACATCTTAGACTGCACTGTAACTTTTATCCATGTATTTTTTCTTTTAATGTTTATTTTATTAGCTTTTCTTTTTAATGCTTAATGTCTTTCATTTTTTGTAAAACACTTTGAATTGCCTTGTGTTGAAAAGTGCTATATAAATAAACTTGCCTTGCCTTGCCTTGCCTTGCCTTGCCTTGCCTTGCCGTGCCTTGCCTTGCCTTGCCTTGCCTTGCCTTGCCTTGCCTTGCCTTGCCTTGCCTTGCCTTGCCTTGCCTTGCCTTGCCTTGCCTTGCCTTGCCTTGCCTTGCCTTGCCTTGCCTTGCCTTGCCTTGCCTTGCCTTGCCTTGCCTTGCCTTGCCCTCTGTTCTGGTCAGGTTGTAAAAAGTCCAATTTGAGTTTTTCCACTGTTCTCCAGGATCCTATACGTACTTCCTGTTTCTGTTCTGCCCCCTCAACTTAAACTGCATGCACTCATCTTCCCTCTTGCCTTACGTGCCTTTCCAAAAGTGCATCAAAAAGGAGTCCAATCGGGGGGGGGGGGGGCATTTTGCCAACACCTCCCAGCAGCCAGAGGCTCCTTGGATTACCAATGACACAGAGAATCAGTCATCCTGAGTAGCCCTTTAATTACTGAGATGAATAATAGATGAACGCATACAGCAGACCCACAAGGGTTTATCGAACTGAATGTCAGCCCGAAGAGGATCCGTGGATACGTTATTGGAGAAACTTAGAAGAACAATTGGGCAGTGTTCTATTCAAAAAGACTGACTGCAAGCACTTGATACGGGGAGTGAGAAATGCTGCCAGATGATTTCCAAGACTTTTTGATTGAACACAGAGTTTAATTTTCACTGAAGTGTTTTATGTTAATTATGATATTTCAAACTGTCGATTACCACACTGGTGAAAAGTGGCTTTTGGCATTACAGCAAAACATATAATAAGCAGCCGTTGGTGCATTTGGAAGCTGCCAAATGTGTTTCTTCGTTTGTCTTCAGACAATTTGAAATATGGCGACCATTAGTTAAGATATCATTTATTCCAGCATTGATCGTTCCTTCCATTTTTCTGACTTCTGTTCTGTCGAAACTACAGACTACATTTTGTGACTCAAAATGTTGTTGAGATTTTTGTTTTCGCATCATTCCAAAAGTTAGTTTAAATTTCACTTGGCAGATTTAATTGTAGAAGGAAACTGGAAGAAACGATGTGTGTGTGTGTGTGTGTGTGTGTCTGTCTGTCTGTCTGTCTGTCTGTCTGTGTGTGTGTGTGTGTGTGTGTGTGTGTGTGTGTGTGCGTGCGTGCGCGTGGTGGGATTTGTGTCTTTGTGTGGGGTTTCTTCATCCAAAACATCTCATTATGCACTTGGTCTGCGCACACATTGGCACGGGGCGGCAGATCTGTTGACAAAAAAAATCGCTTTGGTGGTGGTTCCAAGACATGCAAAATGAATCCGGACCAAAACATTTAGATTAACGGCTCAAGCTAAAAGCTGGCAAGCCCGGGGGGGGGGGGGGGGGGGGGGTAGTTGGTCGAGAAAACAGGGCCTGGGAGGGTTGAAAGAGAAGTAAGAGTGTATAAAGTGAATAAGCAGCCATTTCTTCATATTAATAATCTTCCAAGGAGAGAAGAAAATAAAAGCTAATTACATTTTAAAATGCACCCACTCACATATCAACTCACAGAACTGACAAGGGCCAACACGTGCATGGGAATATTAACATAAGAGTAAAAGAAAGGGACAATTCGAATAAACTATGTTAAGCGTGTCAGAGATTTCATTTAAAAAGTACTTGAAAAGTCATTATCTTGAATATTATAAACTCCTGATTGGATTTCTTTAAACTTCTGATAACCTCTCCTGACCTGTCTCTTTAATTCAACAGAAAGAATCTCACATTTAGAAAAGTTAGCACCTGTCAGTGACTTAAATAGGGATTTGAATTCCCACTGGGTTGTTGTGTGAATTGAATGGGCTCTCACCCAGGACTCCAGATGATTGTTATTCCCTCCACTGACTCCGGCTGCGAGCCCTGTGCAGAAACGCAGCCAGTATTACAATTACAGTCACACAGGCTGTTTGGATGAATTTACAAAACACCATATGTGAGATCTGGATTTTGAGAACAGAAATGGACCATCGCAGGAATATTCGTTCGTTGGAGCGTCAGGATCTCTAGTGAGGACTAAGGCTAGTGTCAGTTCTACTTTGTCGCTGTTGCTTCTTTTAAAATGGTGTTCGGTTCGTCCTTTATTCTTCTTTTATCCTCTTCATTGATCAGCGAGCTCGAGGCTGCTTTGTGACTGTGTCCCTGACGCTTGTTGGACTGCGATGCGTTCACAGGCTGTGGGAGCATCCACGTCTTGAAGGTCACCTGCTCAGCGGGGCCTTTTGAAAACAAGATGCGACCACAATGGCTTCGTTCTTTCCATACAATGCTAAACTGTTTGGCCGCTGACATTCAAGGACCAGTTGCCCCGTGGAGCTTGCTTATACACAAACAAATGTGTTTACATTCAGTGTTATTCTCCAAAGCGCATTGCGTGCAACCTTCAGGTATAGAAAACATGTTCGGTTCATTTCCTTCTCAGAAAACAAGTATATTAAACCCAGTTGTGTCTAATTCCAAGTTTCTAAGCTTGCGTTCTACTTCCATTCATTTGTTGTTGCATCGCAGCCATATCTTGTTGTTTTACAGGCACTTTATTTCAGGGGAATGGTGAGAAGCCGTTTAGAGGACTGTTTGCTTGAGACAAATCAAAACTGGGATCCACAGTGAAAACCCCCTCCACAGTGCTGCCAGTGGTCTCAAACTCCATAAGGAAGCTCTTTAATGGTAATTTTATTTCCAAGGTACACGTGCTACATCCACCCTGCTGCGGAGGCCATGAATATCACATTTATAAAGATTCGTACTTGTGTTTACGTCAAATGTTCGCCATGGAGGGAGGACACTGGCTAACGGTTAGACCAGCCATCTGTAATGCCAATTACTGAGGCCTTTTCTCTCCTGCAGAACATCTGTTAATGTGTGTACCATGCCTCTTTGTGAAGCCCTCCAGGGAGCTGCTGTCGCGCTTTCCCAGGTGTACATGACAACACGCGTCTAACGGATTGCTAATTAGCAAATGGCCATTTGACCGTTTTCTCAACTCTATCTCTGTGTGACCCCATGAAAAAGAACTTCAATCACTTTATGAAAGCTATTTCAGAGTCACTTTCATTTCCCAGATTGGACAGCTAAATAGATTTTGATCTAGCTTTATTGATATGTCACAAAACAGCTGAACAAGACATGAACGGTCATTAAAAAACAGCAGGATGATTCATAGTGCCCTGCGTGACAGTCAGTTTTCTTCTTTTTTGTCACGTACCAGTCATGATGACTATAATAATTAATATTCCATGCGTCACATACTTACGTATATATTATACCTTGCTTTATATCTTGTTATTGTTAATTTGTAAATGTAAAAGTTTTCTACTTTCTTGTTTATCTCTTGTCTTTACATTTGTATTGCACAATGCCATGTCTTTTATGCTGCTGCAACACAAACATTCCCAAATCGGGATCAATAAAGTACTATAGTGTCTTATCTTATCGATCTTATGTATTTATAATAATACAGTATTACACACTGAGTGAAAACTAACTACCGTACTTTTCGGACTAAAGCGCACCTGCGTATAAGCCGCAGCAGCTAAATTGTCCGTCTGTCTTGCTCTCGTTCTGTCTCTCGGTTCCACTTTTACTTTGGCGCGCTACCTGTCTCACTCTTTTCCGGCCTCCAGCTTTTCCTGCTGGAGCCCGCCGCTTAAAGGTGGCGGGCGCGGACCGGTCCTAGAGCCCATAGGGTTAAAGGTGGTTAATTTTACCTGTAAAATCCATAGATTTAGGAGGTTCCCTAGTGGCCGTTAGCTGTACAAAAAAAATGGGGGAAAAAGTCTCGGCTTATAGTCCGAAAAGTACGGTACTGCCTTTTTCAAAAGACAGAACAAAAACAGCTTCCTGCACAACACTAATGGAGTGATGTAGACCAGAGGACATAAACACCAGAGAAGCACTACGTCTCTAAACAGAAGAATCTAGGTCACGACAGACGGCTGCTATGGTAGCAAACACCATTTAGTTAAAGACCTGCTCTCAGCCTGCTCCAGATGGACTCTGTCTAACTAACGCGTGAATGTGGGCGTTAATGTGCAACATGGAGCAGAGGCCCGCCTCACCAGAGACCGAAGGCCTGCAGACGGAGACGCTCTCGCTCTGGCAGTTTGGAGTCAGACTGCATCTCCGTGCAGCTGTTGGCACTTTTGACAGCTTCCACTGTGTGCATGCCTTGAGTCCAGAAAGAGCCCCCAGGTCCCCAAACTTCAGCTTTCAGTGTAAGTGAGAGGACATACTTGACAGCCCCATACCGAAACTCCACACAAACAATGTTTTGACAGTCATTAAATAAAGATAGCAGAGTTTGTTGTCGAGATTTTGCTCAGCAGTCTGACAAACACTGGATGCTCTTCGCCGGCTGACAAGTGCTTTGTTAAAGGATCTCAATTCAAAATGCATAGAAGATGGGATCCACAAACAATAGCTCACATGCACTTGCACAGGCACAGAGAAACAACACACATCGAGAGCTGACATCTCTGCCCATAGACTTTACTATACAGTTGTTTTCTGCCCTCTATTTAAATGGAGAAGCTTTAAAACATTCACACAAAAGGTAAAACTTCTTCTAGGAGTCCATCCAAATTACATGTTGTTAGGAATTTGTACTTAGTACTTGTTAACTGTCTCCGCCTGGGCTATTTGCCCGGATGGCCAATGTGGCAGGTCATTTGAAAGTAGAAGAAAATCACAAATCTTTAAAGGACTTTTTGCCTGCCAGTTTCCCCCGGTTATTATGCCACTCCGGATGCCAACATGTAGCTTTCTGGCCGCGATTGTATGCCAACTGATCTTTAGGATGTCATGAATTGCACCTTGAATGTGTTATGCTGTATTCACATCCAACTCCCTTTAGCCTGAGAGATGTGGCAGTGATGTAAAGCCCTTTGAACACGCTGGCCAAGCCCTGTCTCTCTGCGGCTCTGCTCCCACATGGTGACAGCCGGCTGACACATCTCCTGGTTGCTATTTTTCCATTTCCTAGTTATTTACCGAGCTGGAAATGTCACTAAGGAGGTTTTGGTAGGCAGCCATTTTCCTTTGCCTTCACCTCCTGTCTCTTTTTTCCATCTCGTCTCTCTCCCCCTCAATGCTCCTGTTTATCCTCTCTTATCACACCGTCATGCTTAAAACGATCTGTCTCGTACCCTCGGGGGAATAGCCTGACATTTGCACATGGATATTGTAGTCATTTGCTTGCCCACATGGACGTACGGATCAATTATTTGCTCTTCAGACATGTGCAAATATCAGCAACAGCTGGTGTTCCCAGCATATCACCGCATTCATTACTGTGTTCCTTTCTTCCACTGGTGCTTGTAACGTGGCATGAGGGCAAGTTTGCTCTATTTTAAGAGTGTCCCATATCTAACCATGTGCATTTGTGTAGGTGTGCAGTCGATTCTTTCTTCACTACTTAATGTATACACTTGTGTGCCATGATGAACGCATATATACTGTAGAGGTTCGTCATCATGGATCTTAACAGTTTGAATTTAATTTGTTCTTGCTATTTTCAAATTGGAACCACAATGCATTGGATTCTGTATGCATACTATAATGACATTGTGGTACAATACTAAAGCAGCCATTTGCAGATATTCTAAAGCAATTTAGTTTAATTGTATGGCAATTACTGAGATCCTGACCTCGTCTTTGTGTAATGTGAAAGTAGAAGTTTAATTGGCTCTCGTACATCAAAGTAAATCAATGAAAATAAATTACAATCAAACTATTATATAACTGGATTCTATCTACAAACGTAGTTCTGCAGTACTTTGATATAGAAAGTAGAGATGTCCCGATCCGATCACGTGATCGGGGATCGGAGCCGATCACGTGATTTTCAAAAAATCGGGGATCGGGATTTTTTTTTTTTTTTTTTTTTAATAATTTTTTTTTTTATTATTTAATGTTACAAAACAAAAATGACCATGTTCACGTCTTAAAGTCATCCTGAGGACTTAGTTTTGGTTTAAAATTACACAACATCATGTATGTGTTGCTTCTTTTGGGCTTGTTTTCAGACCTGGTTGCTTATTTCTCTGAAATCTGGCAACAGAGTGGGCGCAGTGTCTAATAGTAGCAGTAAGCTAACGAGAGGCTACGTTCAGCTGGTGACTCGGGAGTCGGGACAGAGAAAATGTCAGCAGTTTGGAAGTATTATAAAATTGAAAGCGAAGGCAGTGTAACAGCCAGATGCAATGTTTGCAAGGCAGAGGTTCCGCGTGGTGGAAAGAACAGAGCTACGTTCAACAAGACCAATCTAATACGCCACCTGAGAAACAAACACCAACAACAACACGGCGAGTACACAGCGGCCACTCAGGTAACGGCACTGAGACAACCGACACTTTCAGAGGCTTTTAAAAAGGAAAGAGAAACTGCCCCAGAACAGTGAAAAGGCCAACACAATAACAGCCAAGATAGCTGAATTCATCGCGTTGGATGACCAGCTGTTATCTGTTATCTGGAAGTCAAAATATATTGCTCTTGCTGTATATTGTGCAGAACAAAAGCCAGCAGATGTATACATTAAATACTGAACATATACTGTACAACGTATATTATTAGGAATCTAGAACAGGAGGAGACCAGCAGCAGCAGCATGTCGAAATAATAATACTGTGCACACAAAGAGGTGCATGGAGCTAAACTAACCTGATTAAACTGTCCAAACATGTCTGCAGATGTCATGGTTTTGACTACTTAATGCACATGTGGCAGTAACATCAATTCAAGCTGCACGAGGGCAACACATATTTATATCTAATCAGTCACATGCTAACTGCCACAGGAGGGGTTCCCATTAACGCAATTACCGATGAATGGGACTTCAGCTTCAAGAGGTGTTTCAAAACAATTTCACCTGAGCATGTTTTAATATGCAATCCAGCCGTGATATGCTATTTCAACATGCTTTGTACTTTAATCGTGCATTAGCCTGTTGATTACAGGTTTCATTGTTTAGTCCAAATACGATCAAAAGCGGAATCACGTAGAGAGTTAAGAGGGAAATAACTGCAGAAATACAAAACTTCTTTTTACAAGTACAACACTTTTTGTGTGACTTTTGGCAGTAATATTCCGCTGTGTGCTCAAACACACTCACACATGCTCACTCACACATTCTCCACGGCAGCAGGGGGCGCTACTGAGTCCATGGGGAAGGCGGGAGGTTGAGCAGAGCATGGAACAGCTCTTGCCAGTCTGATGGCAGGTGTTTCTAGCGATCTGGGAAATACATTTGTCTCCACACTTCAACACCTCCATTGCCTTTAAAATCCACTTTCTCCATACATCAACTCCACTCTCCAAAGCCATTCATTCCGTTTCTCCCTGCACTTATATGCTCTTCAATGTCTTTGCGTGAGTGTGCATCTCCATGTGCAGCTGGAGGAAGTCATTGCTGGAAAACCTTTATACTCTTGAGACAGAAACGGCAGGAAAGGCATTGTGTGTGTGAATGTATATGATTGCATCCATGTCAGAGTCTCTGTGGATCAGTGTAGGGAGGTGACCTGTGAGTGCACGTGTGTGTGAGGGACCCCTGACGTGTGTCTCAGTGGGAGAAAGAGGCTCGTATCTCCATGAATTTAAAGTGCACAAATAATTGTTGAAGAACTTAAGCATGACGCGACTATTTCTCTCAATCTCATGACCAGATGCTGCTGCCTGACAACATGTGGTTCAACAGGAGAGTAGCCACCATGAGTCATATCCAATGATATCAGCACATTTAAGTCCTTCTAAAAGCTCTTCACCACCTTCTTATGTCACGTTTTGTACGTCTTGTTTTGGGTGTTTTGCTGTTCTCCCCGTCTTGTTTCCCTCCTTGTGTATTGTCTGGTCCTTCTTCCTGTGTTTTCCTCCTGTCGTTGGTTTCCCTGGTGTGTCTAGTTGTCTGATGGTGTTCACCTGTGGCCCTCGTGTTTCTCGTCTCGTGATTACCCCTCCCTGTATTTAGTCTCGTCTCGTCCTGTGTTCAGTGTTGGTTCGTCTTTTGTTTGTGTATGAGTTCACCGGAGACGAGAGTTCTGCTTTTTCCAAGTTATTTCATCCTTGAAATAAAGGCTTTTGTCAGCGTTATCTGCATGTGGGTCCTGCTAGCTTCACTCACCGTAACACTTGCATTGGATTTATAATAGAGAAGAGAGCCAGGCTGCCTTCAGATGTCCCTGCCTGCAAGGAGCACTTGCAACGGTGTGAATATACAACCCGGCATATTTCAGAAAATACACGTTCTCAGCGCCACTGCCCAAGTGGATGCAAGTCTACTTTTTAAAATAAATTGGCTTTGTGCATCCCTTTCTTTGGACTCTGTAGTGTACATCAATGCATATTTCTCACCTGACTCATCTAATGCTTGTTAGTGGCTTCACTATACAAGTGCAAGGTCAACCTGCCATATACCTCGGTGTGTGTGTGTGTGTGTGTGTGTGTGTGTGTGTGTGTGTGTGTGTGTGTGTGTGTGTGTGTGTGTGTGTGTGTGTGTGTGTGTGTGTGTGTGTGTGTGTGTGTGTGTGTGTGTGTGTGTGTGTGTGTGTGCGCGCGTGTGTGTATTGAGGACAACCAGTCAGTGTGTGTATCATCCATAACAAGGGGCAGGGATATCATATTTGAACCTCTCTCAGGGAGGCTGCACAGAAACACACACTGTTACACACACATACATGATGGGCTTTGATGGTGTTATATATATCTGTGAGTCTGTCTACCTGTGGCAAGAAGTATAAGGCCTAACCAGCTTTGGTTTCACCCACAGTGTACTCTACACACTCAAGCACATTCGCACATTTATGTTTCTTCTGAATCTAACACACACACACGCACACACACACACACACACACACACACACACACACACACACACACACACACACACACACACACACACACACACACACACACACGCACGCATGCACAGTGGGGCATGGCAGAGAGCTATTGACTTCCTCTACCTGGCCAGACACACCATTTACAGTTTCTCTCTGTGTGAAACTATAAGTCCCAGGAGAGGATGTTTGTGCGGATGAGTGAGGGCTGCATCGAAATGTTTAAAACAAAGTAACCTTATGACTCTGTTTGTGTATGTCAGGTCAATGTGTACAATATCTGTGTTGTCCGTGGTTCAAAGAGGTGGGGACGGAAGTAGAGGTTATGGAAGTTGGCATGGAGCCATTCGCCCCACCTCACACCGCTGGCCCAAGTGTGTGTCGCGGCAGGGGTTCTCTAATCACTATGGTCTCCAGTTTACCAGTACAATGTTGGCACATCCCATCATGGATTCCTTTGGTGCATTCACTCATTGTCTGTATGGGACCATAGTCACCTGTATACAAATACATATGTATGGCTGCATAACTATGACAGCATAGGAGAGATCAGAGCCTTGGTTGTTAAATCGGTGCAGAACCTGATCTCCAGGGACTGGGCTTCACTTATTTAACACCTCTGTTTCCTTTTTCTCTCTCTCTTTCTAAATCAATGATGCATCTGGTTACAAGGCCAGATAGCTTGTTATGGATATGTTGCAGCACACTCTGGAGATAGCCGGTGAAGTCAACAGTGTTTCCAATGCCCCAGTGGTTCGCTCTCTGACCTGACTTAGTTATTGACCCACACGCATTAACCTCAGCTTCTCATGTGCTCTTGTGAGCCGGTTTGACAATGCCCTTAGTGAAACCATGTGGAAAATAAAAGACTTTTCTAGCTGAGAGTACTTCAGTTAAGGAGATCCTAGAAGTCCTTTATTTAACATTCAATGAACAATGTTATCATCTCAAACTACTTAATCCACTTCATGGACTTACACGTGTCTGTTCGGCATTGATGCATATTCTCTTAATATACTAATCGTCACTATTTTCTCTTTCCCTTCCCTCCTTCTTTATATTTCCCTCTCCCCTGCTTCTTACTATTCCTCTCTCCCCAGATAAGTGTGACGAGGCCCTCGCCGCCCCCCTGCCTCACACGGCCTTCACCAGCTCGTCTGTCTTCTCCAACGGATATGCCCCCGGATATGCCAAGCTCAACAAGAGAGGAGGTACACACACACACACACACACACACACACACACACACACACACACACACACACACACACACACACACACACACACACACACACACACACACACACACACACACACACACACACACACACACACACACACACACACACACACACACACACACACAATCATTATTGTTCGTAGCAGGGATGCATTTACTCACATACTGTGGACAGATCAAATATCTAAGTACATGCACATGCATCCTTAAGAATGATTTTTTACAGATGACACACTGAGAAGTAAACGTCCGAGCCGTGTTAGTGACATGCTTCGTATCTGCACAGCTGCTCTCCTCCTCCCCTCTCTTTCTCCACGCTCTGTATTTCCCTAAACTTCTCTTCATGCCTCCCTCCCTCTCTCAGCTCCCGTCATTATCTCCGTGAGTCAGACTGGAGCTCATTTCCACATCAGTCCACAGCAAAGAGAGATAGGACCACACAATTACATCCTTCTATGTTTATATAATTCATAATTCATACTTTCCCATCTACTATAGTCCCACCACAGCTGAGGCAACAGCGCTCAGAGCTGGCAAATACACGCAAGGTAATATGGTGTGTTTAATCAAACCAGTATAATTATTGCTGAGAGGACAGGACTGCGCCTCCTTTAATAATGACCTACCAACAAGAAGAAATTAGAGCAACGTGTCAATGAGCAGCACATATACAGCTTGACAATTATCTCCCCACTTGCTTTATTTACTCTCCTCGATGAAGGAGGACCTGGGAAACATGCAATGTTGAATGCTATGGAACAGAAGTGCTACAGTAACACATAACTACAGTTGTCTAAGCACATACACAAGGTCTAACCGAGTCACTACTATAGCATCTTATTGACCTTTCTTATGAATACAATAAAGCTGTTATAGGGGCACTGCTTTTCCTTTCATATGTGTGTGTGCATGTCATGGGTCGCTAAGGCAAACAAATCCAAAGGTTCCCTACTTTAACACCCATGCTTCAATTGGCTAGTGCTCAAACTAGAGTTGTCCCGATCACGTGATTTTCAAAAGATCGGAATCGGG
This sequence comes from Pseudochaenichthys georgianus, assembly GCF_902827115.2. Lineage (NCBI taxonomy): Eukaryota > Metazoa > Chordata > Actinopteri > Perciformes > Channichthyidae > Pseudochaenichthys > Pseudochaenichthys georgianus. Next base: position 2,581,824 of record NC_047522.1, on the reverse strand, counting down.
AGAAAAAAATCGGGGATCGGGAATTATTATTATTTTTTTTAATATTTTTTTTTAATAATTTGTATTTAATGTTACAAAACAAAAATGACCATGTTCACGTCTTAAAGTCATCCTGAGGACTTAGTTTTGGTTTAAAATTACACAACATCATGTATGTGTTGCTTTCTTTGAGCTTGTTTTCAGACCTGGTTGCTTATTTCTCTCAAATCTGGCAACAGAGTGGGCGCAGTGTCTAATAGTAGCAGCAAGCTAACGAGAGGCTACGTTCAGCTGCTGACTCGAAAGTCGGGACAGAGCACATGTCAGGAGTTTGGAAGTATTATAAAATTGAAAGCGAAGGCAGTGTAACAGCCAGATGCAATGTTTGCAAGGCAGAGGTTCCGCGTGGTGGAAAGAACAGAGCTACGTTCAACACGACCAATCTAATACGCTACCTGAGAAACAAACACCAACAACAACAGGACGAGCACACAGCGGCCACTCAGGTAACGGCACTGAAACAACCGACACTTTCAGAGGCTTTTAAAAAGGAAAGAGAAACTGCCCCAGAACAGTGAAAAGGCCAACACAATAACAGCCAAGGTAGCTGAATTCATCGCGTTGGATGACCAGCCGTTATCTGTTACCTTTTTTTCTCTTAATGCATTACATAAAGATCGGATCGGGAAAAATCGGTATCGGCAGATTGTCAAAATCAAATGATCGGAAAAAAAGGTGATCGGGACATCCCTAGCTCAAACACATGATAGGCTAGGGGGCGGGACATCTCTAAGCGGTTGACCAATCAAAACAGAGCCGGCCAGCTAACCAATCAGACCAGAATGGGCTCTGGTTTCAGACAGAGCGTTAATCTAAAATATCCATAGACATTTGACTGTTTCTCCAGTGAATAATCTTTCTGCCTAAAAAGGAAATCTCGCGCTCTCATTCTCCAACTGTCATGTTCCGCTCGTAATTAGGAGCCAAACATGTCCTAGTGAGACCTACTTTTCTCCCCTTTCACATCTCCACATTTCAGAGAGCCAAGGGCCATTACGTGACAGTCATGACGACCACTGTGATAAACTCTATCAGATGTTGACATTAGTGTACCAGAATGGATACTGAGTCAAGTGTCAGAGCAGCAGGGGGAAATGAGGGAAAAGGATACAAAGTTTCATCCTCTCTGTCTCAGTGTCCTCTGGAGAAAGACACTGTGTCGGATGATGAGGTCATCACCTCGTTAGCATACAGCATATGACAGGGGGGGAATATGAAATGAGAAAAGTTCTGCAGGAAGGCACAATGAGGTTACTTACGGAGAGAAACTTCTCCACGAGGATTGGAAATGCGTCTTCAAATCACATTCTCTTGTCTTAAATCTCATTATATCTGGTGTGAAGGAAGACGCCGCTCAACATTGTTATTTCTCATCGATACCAAAGAGGCATCTAAAGCCTCTTACACACCAAACTGACACCAAACTGACACCAAACTGACACCAAACTGACACCAAAGAACACCGTGGGGACGCGTCGCCTCACGTCTCCTGGATTGGAGATTGGTGTGTCGTTGGACTGAAAGTGCATTTCGGTCCATCTGAGTTGATTTGTAGAAAATGCAGGAAAATAATTAATTATTGCATAAAAAAGTTGATGGCAAAGGTAACCAATAAAGATGAGGCAAATGAATCACGTGACTTAAACATATACGGAAGTGTCTGCTCCATTAAAGAGACATAAGAAAGAAAGGAGACAACTTGTCTTTGCCTTTCGAAAATCTGATGCAACCTTCCTCACATTAGTATATCAACGTAACAGAAATGTCTATTGAGTTTATAACTTTGTTTTCGGCCTCTTCCTCTGCAGTGGCAGAATGGCTTTCCGACTGGAGAACTGCACAATTGTTCGCCACACTCGCACACGTATTAATACAAACAAGCATGCTCCAATTCCCCTACTCACACACATGTTCACAAACTCATGCTCACACACCGGGTGCTTCTCAATGTCGAGTAAAGCTGCTCCAGAGCCACTATTTCAAGCATACTACGTCATTGAGTCCCGCCGAAGGACTGTTCCAATGTCCAGGATGCTTGGAATTCTACCGAGGCTGGCGTCCTTCGTTGCTGGAAATTTGCGAGGCTGCACAAGTGTATCGCCTCGCATATGACGCACACCTGCAAACCTGTTCCACCATTCTTTGTTTTCTGAGGCTAGGAAGGAGTCTTGCCTCGCTTCTGAAGGACCTGACTCGGAGGGACATGTCCTACCAAGGAAGCGTCCTCGACATTGAGAAACACCCACTCATACCCTAAGAAGGGGTCCTTCAGGCAGCTGCATTCGGCAGCCAAATGAGCCTCAGCGGCAGGAGCGTGTGCTGATAAGCCAATCTGCTCCAATCTCCCATAGCTATCAAACAGGGGAGGCACATAATCAATGGGACATACCACTCATATTAAGCTTGTGTTGTGAATGTTGACAGCTATTAGGCTTTAGGCTTTAGGTGTGTGTGTGTGTCCGGTGTGTGCTTCTGTATGTTCATTTTATTTCTAGTGTATGTGTGTGTGCATGAGAGAGAGTGGGGTAAAACAATGCCATAACGATTTTCCTGCATGCAGAGTCTGCCAGCCTGTCATCGGGTCCTGCTGTCTCACACACACACACACACACACACACACACACACACACACCCACACACACACACACACACACACACACACACACACACACACACACACACACACACACACCCACACACACACACACACACACACACACACACACACGCACGCACGCACACACGCACACACGCACACAATGTATATGTGGGAGTGTTGATATTGGAAATTGTGTATGCTTTAAGAGTGTGTATTGTTGTGCAGTTTTGTATAAATGCCTCACTGGGGAATAAGCTTTGTTTATGTGTGTATTTGGATGAGAGTGCTCACTAAATGAGGGTGCTCACTACTTTCCTGATATCCAAACACATTCTTTACTAGCATACTCGTTATCGTATTCCTTGATGCTTTTTGTCCTTGTTCGGGAATCACATCCACTCACAAGCTGTTATGTCGTGTGTAAGCTTACATGAGGGCATCTTATTTAAGATTGGCTCAGTTGTATTGTCAGTCGCTGTGATGTATTATTAAATTAGCTATATTATTATAATTTATAATGCTAGGATAAATCAGGCAATTACTGCCTCTGGAGTTTGACGACTCAAGAGATTGATAAAGCCTCCCTTTCTCCATCTGTTTTTACCTCCTTCCTGCCATCCTTTACCCTCACCTGTCTTGCATTTCCTTTTCCTCACCCGCCTCCCCCATCCACCTGAGACCTCTTTCCTCACCTTCTCTCCACTCACCTCCCATTAAATCAATCTTCCCGGACACCATGGCCCCCGCTTTTTCTCCCGTGATTCTCTGACACAATCACTACTTTCATCTACTCCCTCAAATGTGTATGCTCCCACCTCTTCACCGTCTGTGCGGTTAGTGCTGCTTCATGTATGAGACCCTGCACATCAGGAGTGTCACACAGAGAACGGTGGCCCACTTGCAGCCATGGGCCATTAGTACAGGGGAGGAAGAATGAGAAGAAACATGAGGAAAGATGAAAAGAAGGATCTTCAGATCTCACGTTTCCCTAACCACATCTGATCACCGTGTTTAAAAATGGAACACAGAACACAATTTCAATATTAAGCACACATATTTAGCACACAGAAAATAAATAATAAACACCTTTTGTCTTTGAAGAAAGTGAGAGAGGAAGGTGTACATATTGTGTGTGTGTGTGTGTGTGTGTGTGTGTGTGTGTGTGTGTGTGCGCGTGCGTGTGAATATACCTGCTGCCAAGTGTGCCTGCATATGGCATGTATGCCCACGTCGTTGCACATTGCAGACATGGCCAGGAATGAGATTTGGCCGCTCATCATTAACACTTGGCCATCCCATTTTCTTTCCTCTCTCTTTATCCTCTGTCCTCCGCTCGGTCTGCTCCCTCTCTGCCCTCCATCGCATCTTCCCTCCCCTTTCTTCCTCTCCATCTCAATTTCCCTCCACACCCTTTCTGTTTTCGACAGTAACATTGTCATTCCCACACTCAATTTTCTCGGTCTGTTCCCTTGTCTTTCTTCTCAGAACTCATTATCTATTTTTTTCCCCCCTCACTTGTGGGAGGAACTTCTGTGTAGCACCGACTCAGGAAGGAGACACGGGGCGAGCTGGAGCTTTGATGTCAAACACTGATGGTTTATTACGAGTTTCAGTTGGAGAATTCACATCACAAGTCACAAGAGCCAGAGGTCCTGACTCTGCGGTAGAGTTGCCACGTCAATTCCGAAGCCTGATAGCCTAAACAGCCGGGAACCCTGAATGACTTGCGTCTGACACTTATGGCCTCAACATTACACACCTTGGAGTCCACAAACACCGAGAAGGAAGTGTTCCACAACAATAAACCATTCGTGACCGAGAGTTGTCCGGTCATACAATGGGACCAACAACATATGGCTGAACCAGCCCCTTTCCTTAAGGGAGATAACAGACGTCAGGGTTGGTCATAAATGTCAAAGGGCAAAACGGTTAGATATCTAGGAGTCCAGGAGAATTATTCCCTCACATTCCCGGTCTGATGCCTACTTCTCAAAGTGCTTTCCAACTTCTCAGCGTATCCCTCATATCAAACAAAGAGTGTCACAGTACTGCAGTACAACTGTGCTCTGACTTTCTGCACAATTAACCAGATCCCCCCCCCCCATGCCAGGCGTTGCTTTTCACTCTCTGTCATCTGGCAAAGTTCTTTGATGTCTCTAGTCGTCGCAGTCATCCATCGATAATGGCTGTCCGCTTCTAATTAAATTACTCCGTCTTCACCCGCTCGCATTGCTCCATGACAGAAAGATGAAGCACTAGCAGAGGGCTATCCAGCTGTTTTCTCTCTGCTCCCTTTTTTCCGATGGCCTCGCGTCCTAATTAATGAAGATGTTTTACTTTCTGTTAATGCGGTGCTGGTTGTTATGAGAAGTAGCAATTTTGATAAACACACTCTCACATGTTCTCTGGAGGCTGCTACACACGAGCAACAAGGGCGCCGTGAAAGTGTTTCAACCTGCGAACAAATTGTGTGATGTGTTCGCGCACACCCACACACACTCCCACGCTGACAGTAAGTCAGAGGAGAGATGTTCTCCTGTTTCATGCGTCTCCTTTGTCCCTTTTGTTTGTGTCACCTGTCCACAATCACGCGCGTCTGCATTTCTCGCTCTCTTCCCTTTGGCATCACATCTTTTAGCTCTCAAACATTTCCAAGTGTTTGCCTCACTGTCTTGCTGACTTGCTCTTTCTGCTTCCCTGCACTGTTTACTCCGTCTGACTCATTTCCCACCCTCAGTACTGTAAAAGCCATTTACCCAGTCAGGCAGTTGAATTAAAGCTCCTGTTTTCCATTTCCCGGCTGCGCTGTAAAAGTTCAAATCATCTTTATCATCATCACACACACATACACACACACACACACACACACACACACACACACACACACACACACACACACACACACACACACACACACACACACACACATGTTCACACTCCACTTCACATTCGCGGTCACATTCTCTGGATTATACATATCAAATAAACCTTTATTAATCCCACAAGGGAAATCCAGTTTCTTTATACTGTTCTTTTGTTGTCACATCCACTCCAGGAGAATGGATCACCCGTGACTTGTCCAGTTTGGTGAGCTCTAATCATCTTTGTCTGAAAGAGACAGAAGAAAAGTGTTTGATTCAGGTTCAAAGCAACCAACGGGAGCTTTCATACCTTTGCCTGCTCTCCGGTCTAATGGCTCCTAGCTGAAGGCTTCTTGAACAGAGTGAACTGAGATGTGAAACAAGAAAAAATGTCCTCACAGATTGCATTGGTTGACAGTTTCAAAAGGCTGCCATTTTGTGCAATGGTTCCCAGAGGGCACTTCCTGCTTCGATTTTCTTTCCACAATGTTCCCCAGGTTTTTCTTAATCAGCACATTGCTCTTGGCACATTGATCCATATCCCCCTACCCAAATTGCCAAAATGGCTTCTTTGTGGCTTTTATTGTATGCTTAGTGTTAATGGTTTTGGTAAATTGTGCAATAACTCACTTTGTATGGTTGCTCTATTCTATTGCATTCCAACAGAAACTGCTTAAATGCCACTAAAAAACATAATTAATTGGATTAATTCTAAGAGACAATTTCTCAACAACAATATAAACATTACATTGTATTAACCTACACAAACACATATGGACTTTAGTCTGAGAGTATTAGTGTTTTCTTTCGGCGCTAGTGTCAGTTCGCTCTGACTCTGCTACCACTGCAGGGTTATCCGTGTCATCACAGATAGTTGTTTGCAAGCTCGGAGAAACTCAAGGCATGTTTTTGTCCTCGCTTTGCTCCTTTTATCTCAGAAAAAGCCTCTCTGTGTGAGTTCCATTCGGCCAGTGTTGACCTGTGAAGGGCATCGTCACACAGGGACATTTCACCAGGTAGCAGACTCATCTGATTTCTAATATGCTGCTTATTAAAAATGCCACTGTTATGGAGCATTTCCACTACAGCGCGGTTTAAGCGTGCCCGGCTCGTTTTTAGTTACGTTTCCACTCGACGTAGTTCCGGCTAGCGGGTACTTTTTCACAGTTTTTCTGGCTCTCCAAAATCGAGGTTCTTTCCGGGCCAACAACCGGGCTGAGTCTGCTAAACTAGAGCGAGAATCGCTGGCAACTACAACACAATGAACATATTTGACCCTGATTTAATTGTAATACACGTTTCAAAATGATGCCGAAGTAACAACATACTGATATCGGTTAGTAAAAACCATGAATTAATAGGCTTGTTTGAGACGAGCTGCGGCTCGCCTCGAAAGTAGACGAGAATAGCCGATCGCAGCCGGGGGAGGTCTCAAAAAGCTCGCCTGAAGTCGGACAGCTCGGAGTCTTCTTCGTCTTCTTCTTCTTCTTCTTCTTCTTCTTCTTCTTCTTCTTCTTCTTCTTCTTCTTCTTCTTCTTCTTCTTCTTCTTCTTCTTCTTCTTCTTCTTCTTCTTCTTCTTCTTCTTCTTCTTCTCTCGGTTTTTTGGCGGATTGCAAACAACTTTAAGGTGCATACCGCCACCTCCGGAGTCGGCTTGACTCAGTTTGCATTTATAGAGAATGCACACATGTGTTTAATCGTTAATGTCAGATATGTACTAAGTAAATACATTTGTTCCTGCTCAAGATTAGATTCAACTTTATTATTATTGCACATATTACAGGTACTGAGACAACGAACAACAACGACAACGAAATGCAGTTTAGCTTCTAACCAGGTGCAACAAGCAGTGAAGTGGAAAGTAATGTACACAATCTACAGAATAACATATAGAATGAATTGAATGATGAATAAACAGTGGGGTATGAATACACTAGATATCAGCCTGTGAGCAGTATGAATGGTGTGTATGAATATGCTAAGATATATAAAGTATGAAAACGGTAAGCAGTATAGTATAACATATATAGATATTAATTTCATGATGATAAACATTGTGGAACAATGATGAAAAATGGGAATGGAAGTGGCGACGTAAAACTGACACAAAACAACAACAAACTTTTGCCGAGCCAATTGGAGAGTTTCATCAGCAGCACGGGGTAAAAACCACCAATGAGCGCTCAGCTCGAGATACCAGCGAGCCGTTTCCCATCAAGCATTTCCCTTCCGCAGCCCGTGGAGAGAAACTGCGCCGCGCCTCACTCTCAAGGCTGCGGGCGTCTTTGTCCGGCGAGATTTCAACGTCTCATGTGGGCGAGCCTCCAGAGCAAGTCGGACAAAATGACTAACCATCATGCAACGCACTAGCAAGACGTTGATCGCAATTGCGCAGGTCTGCTCAGGTCTCGCTTGTCTCAAACAAGCCTAATGCTTTGACAAGTCTGCAGACAGACGGCAGGCGAAAAACCTTTTAAAATTTGTGTTTTCTGAATGGAGATCGGCTAAGCTAACGTTGTATACGCTCCGTCCACACTCATAACAACGGCCTACAGACATAAATAAACCAGCGACTGTATTCGCCATGACACAGACAGTCTGTGGTTTTAACTGTTGCCTAGTTTCTGAACAGATATGAGGAGCTGTGAGCTCTGAGGGCTAACAGCTGTGTTGTTTTTGTGGTTCTCATTGAAGATGACATCACGGCTCCGCCTACACTGCGTTACTATAGTTACTGCCCCAGCTACTACTGTAATGGAAACGCAGCATAACGTGAGCCTGGCCTAACAAGGCCTAACAAGGCCTAGCCATACCGTACTAAGCCGAGCGAGGCCCTGCAGTGGAAATAGGCCATTAGTGTACGACTGGCTGTAGAGGTGTTACATACTGTATATTAAGCCTTTGAATAATGGCCTGATAAACTGCTTATGTATCAATATGAGTAGATTTCCCTAGAGTGAAAAAAAACATATTGGATTTTCTGCTTTTTCTATGTTCATTTAAATAAGTTTGATTTGTTCGACTGGGGCTATTAATAAATAATCTTAGTTTGCGTTCATCCATTAATTGTTTAGTGAGTAAAACATCATAGACATTTTCGAAAATGCCCATGAAACCTCTTTATCTTGCTTTTGTCGAATTACAGTCCAACACTTTAAATAAAAGGAACCAGTGTCTGATTGAAACATCAGTAACACATGATTATTACAATCATTATATTTGATATGACTTTATTCCTCTGTGTCCTTATACCTTTACTTAATGCCTCAATATAGCCCTGAAATGTTTTTGTTTTTTTCGCACAAATTGATTCTCTCCGTGTCTGTTATCCAGAAAACAACCTTGTATCTATTTAAGACTTTCCCCAACAATGAAAAAAGGCCCTCCTCCTTAATCCTGTTTTGCTTCCAGTGCTTTATTCTCTTTATCTTCCTGTCGGGTTGTTCTCGCTATCCATCTGTTGTCCTGTTTCTATCTCCCGATCTTTTCCTCTCTTGTTACTTCTGTTCTGCTTTTCTTCGTCGCATCCTCAAAGGTGTTTTCTTTGACCTTCTCCGTTCCCTTATCCTCTCTCCTCCCTCCTCCTGCTCCTCCTCTCCTCCCTGAACATCTGTGTGTGTGACAGGTGAGAGAGCGGTGACAGTCCCTCGACTCTCCTCCCCTTCCCTTTTCTCCTCCTGTTTTTCTCTCCTTTATTCGTCACTGATGCTCTTACTTTCGCTCTCTCACTTCCATTTTCCCGTGGCCAGTCTCCTCCATCTCCACATTATTCTGTCAACCTTTCTGCGCTTCTCCCCTCTCTCCCTCCGGCGTTCACCTTTCACTGCACATCTTTCCTTTTTTTTTTTAAATAGCTCTCTTCACCCCCTCCTCACCTCTGTCAATCTGCCCCTCCTCCCCTCTCACCTCTCATCTGTTCTTCTTTTCCCCTCCTCTCTGATCTATGACAACATTTACCCATCTCACTTATGTGCTCCCTTCTTTCCATCCTTCATGCATGTCCCTTGTTTCTCCTCTGACCCCTGTTTTTAGCCCGTCTTCCAAATTGCTTGCCATCACTTTGCACGATCTTTTGAACCTGTATGTCTCTCTGGACTTTTCAATATGTCTGACTCTCTCTCTTCACCATCTGTTACTTCTGGTAAGCCTCTGACCCTAACATGCCTTTTCCTCCATCCATCCCCTTCAACCCCTTTTCCCTAACCATTACCCTGTCCTTCATTCACCCATCTAAGTCATGTTCACACTGACAGCCGCACTTCTTCAAAAACTCCTGTTTCATTTCTGTGAGAAAGAGAGGTTGGACTCTATTCAACCCTGGCTCAACTCAACTGAACAAAATGCCACATCAACTGCACTGGGCTGGTCAACAATGTCATTTTGATTCATTTATATCATTATAGGGCTGCACAATTAATCAAAACGTTATAAAACTGGCAAAATGGAACTATGATATTCAAATAGCTGTAAGCACTATATTTTATAAAAGGATAAATATGTGTTAAAGGTCCCATGACATGCTTTTCCGGTTATTACCCGTCCCCTAGTGTGTTATGTGGCTTTTTCTGCATGTGAACGGTCTGCAGAGTCACCCTGTAGCGAGTAAAACTCTAACACAGAGAATACCTGTCTGTGCTGCCCCAGAACGCCTCATTGGAGATTTTAAATTTTCTATTTTTTTCTTCCTGGGTATGGTGACGTAACCATACCCAAATGGACCAATCCGCGGAGCAGTTACGTTACGTCTGTGGAGCCGCTACGTTAAGACTTCCTCACACACACACACACTCAATCTTTGCTCAGCTGCAGCTCTGCGGATTTCTCAGCTCTAAGACGGTGGGACGCGGCGAGGCTGTGAGTATGTATGTGAGCACACACACACAGACTCACGGCAGGCTGCGGGTGTGTGTGCTCGAGCTGGTTTCGGGCTGGGTTTCGCTGTGCCTCGCTGTCTCACCGACCCCACGCAGCAACCAGGAAACCACACCAGTAAGCCAGCTCACACTGTCCGCTCCAGCGACAGCAGCAGCGAGCCCTGCAACGTCCCGCCAACACGGCACCCAGACCCCACGCAGCATTCTCATCTGTTTGTCATTACTGGTGTCATTTCCTGGTTGCTAACAAACGCCATTGTAACACATAATCACTGATGTTCCGCTGTAACGGTGGTGGACTCATCAGAACAGAGTGGGCGAGCTGACCAATCAGAGCACACTGGGCCAACAAGCCGTTTAGGAATAATAAAATAATAAAATTCAATAACGTGCTTTAACCACCGGAGGCCTGTACTACGAAGCAGGATTTTCGCTTAGCCGGCTAACTTCAGGGAAAACTCGGGGTTTCCGGTCCTACGACGCTGGTTCTCTTTTTAGCAGGCTAGATCTCCATGGTAATTTATGCTGAATGGCTAGCCTGCTCCGGAGCAGGTTAGGTTGCAGGCTAAGAGCTCAACTCAGTGAAAGCACTGCCTGCTGACCAATCAGAGCTCAGTGTGCGGAGTTTAAAGCGATCAAGTCATATTACAGGAGAAAGGAAATACAGAAAAGCTGCCATTGCAGGAAAGACGGCCGGCAAAAATCTGTGTGAACTTGAACATGAATAGAATATCAACTCCATCTTCAGAGCAATCTGACTATTATAACATTAGCGTTAAGAAAGCTTACTTAAATATCGGCCACAAGTAAGTAACCGGATCAGAGTAACATTAAGTACAGTCCGCGGCATATCACATCAATGTTTCATATATCTCCTTATCTGAGTCAGCTGAGCCGTATCTGACCGTGCAACACTCAGTGTCACATACTGTATGCAGAAGTATTATTTTAAGCAACACATTAAGTTGACGAAACACTCGAGTCAAATGTAATTGAAGTCAGATCGTGTTTTAGACGGGGCAGTGATATCATAAACCTGTTAATGTACGCATTCAAACACTTGTTCTGTTACCAGCTGTATTCACCTTGCAGGTGCAGCTCTGTGGCTTTTATCCTGGATCAAGTGTTTAAGTCATGGATGTTTAAAGTTTAATATGTCTAATATTAAAGTTCACTTTTCATTCAGGTAGTATGACGCTGTGCTGTCAGTACGCGTGTCCATGTTTGTGATTGGTCGAATGCTCCAAATGCCACCCCTATCATGTGAACGCGCACCTAAATAGATAGGACACGGCTGGCTTGAGCGATCCACTTGATAACCCGCGTCGTAGTACAGTTTAGCGAGAGCGCGTATGTTTTGGATTAGGCCAACCGGCTAACTCAAACATATCCAGGTTAGGTTGAACCAGCTTCGTAGTACAGGCCCCTGGTGTCCCTTTCTATCAGCTGTACACCGTTATGGTGTAAATACAGCCTATCTACCAATTGGATAAAAAAAAAGTCAGCCGAATTAGTATTGATACTGCAAGGAGACGTATTGTGTGAAAATAAATGTAAGATGTTGTTTAATTGCTTATATATAATGGGTTTCATTTCTAAAGCACTTCATATTTGATTTCAAATCCTGAAGTGCTACAAGCAGTGAGCATGAACAGTATAAATAAACATTACACAGCACGGTAGAATTAATAAAAAGCAATAAAAAACAAACAATAGAAATAAAAATATATTATATGATGTTGTATATATATTTATGATCCACGTCACGTTTTCAGTTTTGGCCGCAGTTCTTCCTGTTTGTCCAGAAGTCTTCTCATCAGGGCTCTATAAATAGAGAACTACGGCAGATATGTAATATTTAATGAAGCCGAACCGTGTATTACAATGCCGTTATGTGATGACTTTCAAAGAGAAAAGCAAGCACACTCGGAATAAAGTATTATTCTATTTAATTTTTTTTTCCGGATTTCACATCGCATAAACACCAAATCCCAGCATGCATTGCGGCTAAACCATCCAATCATCGAGCTGAGGATCTTGCCTACGTCGTATTTTGTTATACACACATTCCTTCACATTTAAATTTTAATTTACATTAATGTATTTCGTGAGGCCTTCTAACATGTTTTTAAATATAACTACAGTTGTAGTTGAAGAGTTTGTAAATTAACAGGAACCGAAGCTGTTGCCTGGCAACGCAATCGCACAACGTCACGTCCGTTAATTCCACATCCACACGCATGGATTAACATTGATTTAATACATTAATGTAGCCTTTGTTTCTGCTAAAAGAGGTGTCGACCAGCTGGGGCAACAAGAAAATCGGCGTAATCGAGTGTGACTATTAAAAAATAAATCGACCGTCGGGGTAGCATTTGCTTGGCATTTCCGGATATTTCTCCACTGGTTAACATGGGTTAACAATACCGTGTAACTGTCACGTTTGAAGGGACGAAATCGTGACATCTTCACGTCTCCCAGCATGGTAAATCGTCACATGTTCACGTCTTGCCGTCATACCGGGTTGTCTGAACCATAATCGCAATTGAAATATCAAATAACAGAAATGTGCATCGTAAATGCTGTAATCCTAGTGTTTAGTTTGTGATTGTAAAGAAAATAATCAAGGGATTGTGGCCATGATACCCTGCATTTGTTTTAAGATCTGTTATAATTAGTTGTGCATCTGATCATCTCATGGATGTATGGACTTGAATGTAAGAGAGATGGAGGGCAGGTTTATGTGTGGCTGTTCAGCAATGAGAGACAGGTGAGACGGACTCTGGTGACAGCTGGTGGTGAAACCCCGAGGCATCTGGTCGACGGGTGCTGAATTTAAGATTTGGAAAGTGTTCAAGCATTGCAGAGGCCCCAGAGGGGAAGAGTGAGGTGGCTGAGGTGTAGAACAGATAAAAAACTGTCTGCGCAGGACATGTACCATAGCATGTTTTTACTTCAGTGCAGATTTCAGATGAAATACCCACCAGCAGTGTAACGGCCCATCTACACTACAGGCATCAAAAGATCTTGAAGCTGGGCGTGTCTGAGGCTTGGCGATTTCTCGCGACCAACAACCAATCAGGAATCTCCCGCCCGCCCCCGACATACAAAGCAATAGCAATGTTAAAACGAAGTAAACTGGATATAAACTCCCCAAACAGGTGAAAACCTACCAGTTTCACCCACTGTCTCTGCCACCTCCCTCCATGCCTGGTTCCTCCGGTTTGTATCCCGGTAAATAGTTCTGGTCGCAAAGAACCGGGTGATTTGCTACCGTAATTTATCGTTTGGAATATGAGGAAATGAACTGCGGTCTGGCTCTCCCAGCTTGCACGCGGTTTGATTGGCTAGCGCTCGTACTGGCGGGATTTGCATAAACGGGATTTGATTGGCTGATGCCAGCTTCAAAAGCATCGGGAGCATCAAAAGTTGAACCTTGCTCAACTTTTGATGCTCACGATGCTTGCAAAGCCATGCCATGCTCCCCACAATGCAGTTCGGCGAAGATTCAAAATCTTCGCCGAAAAGTTTCTCAGTGACCAAAAAAAAGTATTCAAGCTTGGAGCAGTGTGAGTCCTGTATGAATCCATTCTGAAGAAATACAAGACTTTCATATCTGATATTTCACATCAAAACGCATTTTGTCAGTAGAGTGTTCGAGGACGTATTAAAAAATAGACGTGCCTATGTTTCTCAGGCACGAACACTAAACTACAACCACTTTTTATTTGAGGATCTTGCCGTCATGGCCCCATACATTGCACACACATTTGAACTCTTACTCTCTCACTTTCTAAACTCTCAACTTTTTCCATTCTTTTCTTTTTATATCAGTTGAACCCGGTTTTATTTTGTATTCACTCATCCTCTTCCCTCCGCTCCGTTCACCTCCTCTCTTCACCCATCTATCACCTTCTTTACCATAACTACATTGTTCCCTTTCCATCCTTTTTCATCCTATTGGCATGCTATCTCATCTCTTCCCTCCCCAGCATCAAATACAAAGAAATATCCTCTCTTCTCACCTCATCCATCTCTCTTACTCGCCCTCGTCTCCATTTTTCTGCCTCCTCCTCGTCACTCTTTCCGACACCCCATCCTCTGATCTTGTTCGTAGCGTCACTTGTCCGCTCGGCTTGCTTTCTTAATCTATATTTTCCACTGTCTGTTTGCTTATCACTATGGCCCCGCCCCTCCCGAACCCAATGTGTCACCCTCCACTCCCTCTCCCTTTTGATGGTGTTGTATCCGCCTAAAGGAGCGGCTTTGCTGCAACGGGTTTTTGAGGTATTGACATTTCCAGTGATATGGACCTGGTTATCTGTCATGGCCGGGGCTGGAGTGTAATGGCTCTGTAATTGGATAAGATATAGGATTTTTGCCAGGATGGGGGGGGGGAGTACATCACATATTGCCTCTGCCTCTTTTTTATCATATCACTATCTCTCATGCCTCCTTCACAACGCTCCTCTTCCACTCTCTTGTACTTTTTTTTGGTCCTGCTATCTCCATTTCTCTCACTGTGTCCCCTTGGATTTGGTTTCGCTCTCCGTCATTCTCCTTCACTTGTGCTTTCAGTCCGTCACTCTCTTATCTGTATTTGTGTCCTTTTTGAAAAAAATCCATCACGGGAATCAAAGGAGACGACCGTGACATGGCCGGTTCGCAGTCCATCCACCACCCACTCACATTCTGTCACAGGCTCGACTGCTTGTGGCACTCGTACTTTTCACTGCTTGGTGCGAGGTCTCTCATTTTCACATCTGTTTAAATTGGAATGCACTCAGTATGCATCTGGTATCTCTCGCATTGGTTGAAATGCTCTTGCAGTCGCCTCATGCCTCACACAGAGAGTGGCATCATAAATATTGTTTTCCTTTATAATGGCAGATGAAATCAGGGCATTGTGTTCCTGTCTGGCATTTTTCCTGCTCTTCTGTCTTGCTGTTGCTTTTGTTTCTGCAACGTTAAACCTGAGGCTCATTTAACCTGTGAGGTCCAAGGGAGTCTGGCCCGGCCTCAATTAGACACCTCGAGGTGTGAAGGGGGGCAATGGTTTGGAGGACACATGAATATTTGTCTGGTAATCAGCCATGAGGTTTCGGCTAGACTGCCACTGAAAAATGTTGAATACAAACACAGCCATCTATTCAGACAGAAGACACAGAAGCCATAGGAACATAGCACTGAGCTGCACTCGGAGATAGTCTTCATCTTAAGTGCACCTACCCAGGATGGGAGATCGTACAACTCTTAAAAGCTGGGTTTTCGTACCATATGAAAGGCGGAAATAAAGGGTAAAGGGATATTTTTACATTCAGAAAATGAATTTCCCCTACATTTAAAAAAAGTAGTTCCACCAGAGTGAAATATCACTTAAAATCTGCACTCCAGGATGTTTATTGAACCAGAGCTGAGCTGCAAATATGTGCAGATAACCGTATGTAACTGTCAGTGTGAAGGGGCTTCTATCGGACTCTATTTGCACATATTTCCATATCCAGGCAATGTGTCATCCCAGTTTTACTCTGTGTAAGCACTTTGTGATACATAGATCAGCCTAACCCAGTTTTAATGCTGTGCTCATATTCTTAGCATAGTTGTCATTCTTGGCATAAGAGTTGCAACTGAAAATATCTCTTTGAAAGTGAACTCCTCAGGTGCCTCATTCTGTCTCGCATACCGATATTAAAAAAGGAATCCATCCTGGAATGGCATTCATGCTGAGGCCATTCCTCAACAAGTCGAGGTGCCTGCTGTGCTAGACGAGGAACAATTATATATTTATACATATATATATTTTAAGCAAATGTCTGGGCTGCTCCCTGCTGGACACTGACCATGTATAAGGAAGGTCTGTAACCTTGTAACTCCACATTCTCTTTGTTAAATGCCATTACATCGGGACCATGCTGCTGCTCGGTCTGCCTCAGACTCAGAAGCTGGGCGTCCCTGAACAGCAGCGACTGCATGTGAAATAATAATGCGCAACAGAAAAAAAACACATACTTCCTACACTTGTTACTATTTACTCAATTAAACCAGGGCCACGCCATTTGAACTCATGGAGAAGATCACTTGTAAAGGTACATGAGGTAAACCACCATAGAACCCCCTCTCATTATTAAACACCAATCAGATCATTGCAGCATTACCCATAATCCCCTCTGTTTCAGCCCTGTTTCCAAAGTGCTGATTCTCTGTCTGTTACTTTAGATGAAAATAAGGAGCCCCTCCCCACGCCCCTCTGAGAGACATTTGGTTACAAATAACTCAATGGTGCTCTAGAGGAGATTCAGGTGATAAGGTGGGGGGGGTTACCTTGGTTGCTGATTGGCTAATGGTTACGGGAGCCAAAATATCGTTATGACATCACAAAGTGGCCAAAATCTTATCAGCTCATTTTCAGACAGGTTTTTATTAATGCATCAGGACAAAAAGAGAGAGAATATTTTTTCCTGAAACGTTCAGAGTCTCTTTCCACAGAGGGGACACATGTTGATGTAGAAGAAACATGAAGAAGAGGGGACACATGTTGATGGAGAAGAGACATGAAGAAGAGGGGACACATGTTGATGTAGAGGAGACATGAAGAAGAGGGGACACATGTTGATGTAGAAGAGACATGAAGAAGAGGGGACACATGTTGATGTAGAAGAGACATGAAGAAGAGGGGACACATGTTGATGTAGAAGAGACA
The DNA here is from genome assembly GCF_902827115.2 of Pseudochaenichthys georgianus. NCBI lineage: Eukaryota > Metazoa > Chordata > Actinopteri > Perciformes > Channichthyidae > Pseudochaenichthys > Pseudochaenichthys georgianus. Next base: position 2,564,750 of record NC_047522.1, on the reverse strand, counting down.
TGAAGAAGAGGGGATACATGTTGATGTAGAAGAGATGTGAAGAAGAGGGGACACATGTTGATGTAGAAGAGACATGTAGAAGAGGGGACACATGTTGATGTAGAAGAGACATGAAGAAGAGGGGACACATGTTGATGTAGAAGAGACATGAAGTGGGGACACATGTTGATGTAGAAGAGACATGAAGAAGAGGGGACACATGTTGATGTAGAAGAGACATGAAGAAGAGGGGACACATGTTGACGTAGAATAGACATGAAGAAGAGGGGACACATGGTGATGAATAAGAGACATGAAGAAGAGGGGACACGTGTTGATGTAGAAGAGACATGACGAAGAGGGGACACATGTTGATGTAGAGGAGACATGAAGAAGAGGGGAGACATGAAGAAGAAGAGAGACATGAAGAAGAGGGGACACATGCTGATGTAGAAGAGACATGAAGAAGAGGGGACACATGTTGATGTAGAGGAGACATGAAGAAGAGGGGACACATGTTGATGTAGAAGAGACATGAAGAAGAGGGGACACATGTTGATGTAGAAGAGACATGAAGAAGAGGGGACACATGTTGATGTAGAAGAGACATGGAGAAGAGGGGACACATGTTGATGTGGAAGAGACATGAAGAAGAGGGGACACATGTTGATGTAGAAGAGACATGAAGAAGAGGGGACACATGTTGATGTAGAAGAGACATGAAGAAGAGGGGACACATGTTGATGTAGAAGAGACATGAAGTGGGGACACATGTTGATGTAGAAGAGACATGAAGAAGAGGGGACACATGTTGATGTAGAAGAGACATGAAGAAGAGGGGACACATGTTGACGTAGAATAGACATGAAGAAGAGGGGACACATGGTGATGAATAAGAGACATGAAGAAGAGGGGACACGTGTTGATGTAGAAGAGACATGACGAAGAGGGGACACATGTTGATGTAGAGGAGACATGAAGAAGAGGGGAGACATGAAGAAGAAGAGAGACATGAAGAAGAGGGGACACATGCTGATGTAGTAGAGACATGAAGAAGAGGGGACACATGTTGATGTAGAGGAGACATGAAGAAGAGGGGACACATGTTGTTGTAGAGGAGACATGGAGAAGAGGGGACACATGTTGATGTAGAAGAGACATGAAGAAGAGGGGACACATGTTGATGTAGAAGAGACATGAAGAAGAGGGGACACATGTTGATGTAGAAGAGACATGAAGAAGAGGGGACACATGTTGATGTAGAAGAGACATGAAGAAGAGGGGACACATGTTGATGTAGAAGAGACATGGAGAAGAGGGGACACATGTTGATGTGGAAGAGACATGAAGAAGAGGGGACACATGTTGATGTAGAAGAGACATGAAGAAGAGGGGACACATGTTGATGTAGAAGAGACATGAAGAAGAGGGGACACATGTTGATGTAGAAGAGACATGAAGAAGAGGGGACACATGTTGATGTAGAAGAGACATGAAGAAGAGGGGACACATGTTGATGTAGAAAAGACATGAAAAGTGGATTTTGCACAATAGGTGACCTTTAGATGTGGCTGTCTCCCAGGTGCTGGTGGCTGGTCACCTCTGGACAGCGACCATTACCAGTGGCTCCAGGTGGACCTGGGCTCCAGGAAGCAGGTGAGCTCCGTGGCCACGCAGGGCCGCTACAGCAGCTCCGACTGGACCACGCGGTACCGCCTCCTCTACAGCGACACGGGCAGGAACTGGAAACCATACCATCAGGACGGCAACATCTGGGTGAGTGGACAGAAATATGTGTGTGTGTGTGTGCGTTAGGGGTGTTGAAAATAATCGTTTCTACGATGCATTGCGATGCGGACGTGGACGATTCGGTCTCGATGCAGTGACGGAAGATAATCGGTTATAGAGTAGTAACGTTGCTTCCTGATTTTCCGGCCGCGGCTTTACTATAACGTTTTTTCTGTCACTTTAATATCAAATCGGTCGGTGACGCAGAGATCAGGGAACATACGTGACAGCGGCACAGCAACACTGAGCAGTCTGCTTTATCCACCAACACAAGAACACCAGTCCAGAACCGACAACAGCAGGACCCGCTCTGAATCACTCCGTGCATGTCGCTGCGGCTCAGAGACACAGGGAGGGATTTATGTTTTTCAAAAATAATCGCGTTACAATCATGTCAGGTTTTTGGTGGATTTAATTAAGTCTTGGATTGCAAAGTATGAATGTCCTCTAGCAATTTGCAGACGATATATACGTGTGTAAAGTTTGTGAAGGCAGGAGGAAAAAAGCTTCCGCGATCACCGTCTCCTC